>NC_142796.1:90351930-90539430 GCF_049724085.1 Artemia sp. Qi Xiang Cuo
GATTTTCGGGAAAATACACCAAAATTCAGGGACAGTGCAAGTCCTGCTTGATTTCTAATCAGGAAAATCGAAATACTAAACCACACGAGAAGGAAAAGCTCCACTTTGCGGTTGACGCAATAAAGAATTACCGCAAAATTAATTTAAAGTCGACCGAACGCCGCCGCCTCTGCCAGCTGCGGAGCGCCTGCGGAGAGCCGATGGCGTTGTGACACTTCGGTGGCGATCGACCGGGCCTCTCGTCGGTGGCGTTCGGTCGATCCGCCGGCGTGGCACCGGGGTCTAACTGTGACTATAGTGTCAATTATTACACGGCCCATGCTTACTCATTATTTTATTTTATGGGCCGAGGAGGGATTGTATTGGAACGGGGCGGGGGGGGGGTAAGAAAAATAATTTGAGAATTTGAGAAGTGCCCATAAATGCTTTTTAGATTTTTGGAAGGGGGAAGAGGTTGGGCCCTGATCCAATGGCGGTTCTAGCCTCTCTTGCGTCCGGGACATATTATAGATTAGCCCCTTCCCTGTCCCCCAAAAATTTTAAGGCGAAATTTTAACAAAGTTTTCATTTATTAACAAAATTTTTCATTTATTTAAATCTGACTTTTCTTACTTTGTATGGGAAAAGATATAGGAAAATGAAAATTTCAGTTTCAATTTGCTTACACTTACTGCCAACTGCGCCCTCTACTTTATCTTAATAAAAATAGAATGCCAAAACTACAAAATGATTACAAATGTTAAATCATTTATTTGAAATTTTTTGCCTCTAAAATTTCTGCGCCAGGGGCAAGTTCTCCCCCTGTCCCCCTAAAACGGCCTCTGACCTGATCCCTTCCCATTGTATACGTGACTGACCTAGGTATGTCTTAATTCGCGTTGGTTTTCCCGATTTCTTCATAGGGAAAAATCTTAATTTCTATAATGTCGACAAGAATACACAAACCGAAAATAACCATTTTTCCCTTATGTTTAGTCATGGCGTGAATTTTCCTTATACATCGGTTGTAATATTTAAATTATAGTTGCAACAATAGCTGCAATCTAGCAAAGATGGAACCATGAGCAATAGAAACTAAAAGCTTAGAAAGCTGTTTTCCAAAAATCTGGCCAGTGTGAAAAAATTAACAATAACTGTTTAGTCGGAAATAAGAACTATTGCTCAGATTTAAAGAAGAATAATCTGCATCTTTCAAAATTTTTGAAAAAAAGCAATTTTAGTGCGAAAACAAATTTTCAACAATTTTCTAAAGAGTTTGAAACTCCTTGAAAATGATAGCAGATGGAAGTGGTAAGTGCAGCATCGGGATCACCAAGGTCTGAATCAAGAAAATAGAGTTTAGAGCCCCCCCCCCCTTCCTGAAAAACAAGGAAATTGCTTTATTTGCATTGGGCAGCTGTCATTTGCCTCCTTTTTTATTATTTTTTGTCTTAGGCATATCTCTAATGACTTATTTGATTATTTAATGTTAAGATAATTAATATGTCTTCTTTCAGAGACTTGGTGAAAGCAAAAGTAACGAATACTTTTGAATAGCAAATGGAAAATTAACACCACAATTTTTTTTTTTTAATGACATTTAATGGTGAAACGGTTACGGGAATTGTTGTGTCAGGAGAATGTTCTCAGTTCGAGCACAAAGTTCAGAAAATATTCAATTCTCATTCCAACTAATCGTCTGGTCACTGCTTCTTTTCTATTTATTTCTTTTATAATGGCCGTTGGCCATAATTTTTCATTTCTATTTCCTAAAAAAAACAACAATGGTTTTAAAAAAAACCTAAAGCTATTACAGCAGGATGGTCTGTGATGAAAAACATGAAAGACTTTTTGGGAAAAGTTTAATAATCTATTTTAAGATTCACCATCCCAAAAATTCCACTTTGTGGATCTAATGACTTTGTGGATCCATAAACATGGATAACGTTAAATTCGATAGAAAGTGTTAGTCTACTTGCCAGCGACTAGGTCACGGACAAAACATAATTCCGAAGATTTGTTAACGAAACATATAGTCAAAAGTTATGCTAGAGTAAGAGCACCATAAGACGCTTTGAGTAGGCCAGAAATTGAACAGTTATGGCCATTTTTCCTTTGCCAGGATGTTATCTCATATTTGACCATTAAGAAAAAAAGAAAATAAAAAACGGAGGCATATCACTATTTTCCATGTTAAAAAATGATTTCCCTTGTTCCTCAAGATGGGGAATTATAATTCTTCTAAATAGGAATTTCGGATATGATGGTTCTAATAATGCAGTTTCATTCCCAAAATAATTTTCAAGGGGTTCCAGTCTAGTTTTCGAAATTCCCTTAAATTTGTTTCAGCAATACATTTTTGCAATTAAGATTAATCGAAATGATAGTTACCATTACAGAAAACAGCTTCAAATGTCAATTTTGCATAACTTGACAACTTTTTTTTTTTAACTCGTTTTAAATTTTCGGTTACTATGGGCTAGAGTTCGTTGTTTACTAAATGGTGCCGCCACCAGGATGCAGATACTAGCCTCTCCAACTTTGTACTATAATCCAGGGTTGCCAACTGGGCATGTTTTATGTCAAAAGGACAGATTCCTATGTGCCAGGACCCAAAGACATAAAACGCGAAAACAGTGAAACATTTTGAAATTTGGGACATAAAAGCGCAAAAAAGGGACACATAAAGTAAATTTTTCAATAGCGACAAAAAATATCCCATTTGCATATGTATTTGCTAAAAAAACGTCACTTTTCACCAAAGCACTGGTTTCTCTCTCTTTTTTTTAGCTTTTAGGTTTTGCCAGAGATGTGAGTAAAGGATTTTCTCCAAAGTAAGTGATTTACATGTTTATGTGGGTTCTGTCTTTTCACACTAAGTCATTTTGCATAAAATGTTTTATATAGTTTTTTTTTTATTTTCAACTTTGAAATTGGTTAACAAAACGTCTTTTGGTCAATAATACAACTGGCAAAACAAAACTCTAGTTTTTGAGATTTCTAGATCGACACAGTTTACCTAAAAATGACACATTTTTGAATAATCAGGGGACATATTCAAGGACAAAAAAGTTGGCAACCCTGATAAATTATATACAGAAGCTTCTGAAAAACCCTGACATGGTCTGCTTTTCTTGCATAAAGTAAATTAGGATCAAAATAAAAGAAAATCGTCTACTAAACTATGTATGTTGTTTGAATAAAAGTATCAGGGTTACTAATCACCTTAACTACTAGTTACAAGATACTAGTTACTCGTCAATGAAAAACAAATCAACACATGACAGCAGAAGCATCTATATTGTTATATCCAATTTAAACACAGAACCACGTCTACATTCCTACAGTACAACAGTACAAGGAGAGGGAGTTGCGACTGTATTGAACTTGGATAAAAATTATGGAAGCTAATCCTGCTTGAAGACTACTTAAATCCGTACAATGACTAAAGAGTGGTATCATCGGATTTCCCATTCAACATTCTTTTCGAATATACTGATTGCTAACGGGACAATAGCCCCCCCCCCCTAATTGGGCCACATGTAGCCCTAGGCTATGTATAAAACTAAAGAAAACGCTATAACATTAAATTTTTACTTCATAATCGGAAGAAAGTTTATATTAATAAGATTTTCCTAGTTCCTTCCTTTTTCATCCACATTTTTCAATCTTTAAAAATAAAGTAAATAGATTGATCACCGTATACACGCGTAATAACACACATAGCATAATAAAAATTCATATCGTATATTTATGCAATTGTTCTCATTAGGGCCGTTCTTTTACTCATCTTTGCGATAAGACGTAACATCTATTGACAAAGAACGCCTGAAAGTGAAATCTTAGCACTAAGATCTTACATCTTATAGCGTTGTTTTGCAAACGTCTTCCGTTTCATCATTCTGCTCTGGTCAGCGGTCTAAGAACAATAGGTCCGTTCTTTTGCACTGAGATCTTACATCTAAGATCTCACATATTTCTGCAAAGATTTCCGTTCTTTTAACTCGTCTTTTTTCTAAGGTCTTACAGCTCAGTCAGCTGACTGAAATCAGGAAAAAGTGTGAAAGATGTTATATTTCTGCCATTTGGAAAAATGATGAACAAACTTCGTTGATGTGATTGTAGCTGTTCGTAAACCATTTACCAGGGCAGAATGATGAAAGACGTTTGCAAAAGAACGCTATAAGATGCAAGATCTTAGTGCTAAGATTTCACTCTTAAGCGTTCTTTGTCAAAAGATATAAGATCTTAGCACAAAGATGAGTAAAGAACGGGCCTAATGATGAGTATATCATCAAAGTTCTTTCATCATTGATCTAAATGGCAGAAACATGTTCACACTTCACCCTTCACACTTTTTGCTAACATCAGTGAGCTGTAAGATCTTGAAAAAAGATGAGTTAAAAGAACTGAAATCTCTGCAGAAAGATGTAAGATCTTAGTGCAAAAGAACGGCCTATTGTTTCAAAACGTGATGCAATCATTAGGCAAAGGATAACTTTCCCAGTTGATGCAGATGAGATTATTGTTGCAGTAATGAAAAACAATGGATAAATATGTCTTTTAAGGTTATATCTGGCACTATTAGGTCGGGGAGCATTGTCACGATAGCAATCAGTATATTTGGAAAAAAGTGTTGAAGGGGGAAATCAATGGTTATACTTTTTGTTATTATAATAATGATAATACATTATTTACAACCCATTATTCAGTAAAAAAGAAGTGGAGTAACTGAAAAAAGAACAATGCGCAAAATTAACAGCAACACACTAACTGTCTGACGAATGAGGCGATGGTACGGGCCTAGCACAAAAGGAACACTTTTACTTAATTCGTGACTCAAATGGTTAAAGACTGAAGCACTCTCTGTGGCATGGTACTTCCTAAGAAGCCTTCGGTTCCGATAAGACTTAGGAATAAAAAGAAGAAATTTGCAATATCGGAAATAATCAATTCGCATACGTCAAATATCGTCACTATTGAAGATTGGGTAAAGACCAGTATAAAACAAAATAGAATGGTTACAATAACTCGAGAAAAACTTTTTCAAGGCTCTCCGGCTGTAATGGCCACGAAACGGAACAATTTTATCATAACCAATCTTTAATTTTGTTTTAATATCAACCAGAGTCTGATGCCTAATAGAAATAATGGTACTACAGACAGTTAAACCTAGAGAACTAGAAGTACCGCAGGGGATACAAAAACCACTGCCATTTAAATTCTCAGATGAAGAATCACTAATAAAAATAAGATACTCACATTTATCAACATTTAATTCTAGCCCTATATTATGCAACGTAGAAGCGACCTGGTGCACGGAACGCGAAAGCCCAAGTTTAGTGCGGCTAATTAGTGCGGCTAATTAAAAGCAAGTCATCGCCATAAGCTAAATATGCTACATCGGAAAGATACGAGAAACAAGTAGTCAGAATACAAGAAAGCACACTCAGCACAGGAATTAAATATATATAAGTTTTTTTTTTAGTAAAAATGAGTAAAAATCTGGAGCACCCATAGGCTGAATTCCATGAGGGGGGGGGGCTTACCTGGTCTAATTGGCACTTTTAATGCTATATAATAGAAATCTAAAAAAATATATAAAAAAATAAGGCAGCATCATTCATCCAGGAGGAGGCTGTCACTCCTTCCTGCCCCCCCCCCCCGTATGGGTGCCCATGGTAAAAATGTAGATGTTGGCTCGTTCTGTGAGGTAGATAGGGTACTGTTCTAAAATCCAGGACACATGCGAGAAGTAAAGTTTGGTTAATGCTAATGAAATAAAACAAAATATGATGAAAATGTAATAGTTTATGAGCAAATTTGGGCTATATATTTGCAAATTAGGGGTGGGGTGGGGGTAAAGCATTACATATATTAAATACGTAACACGCTGAATAACGCAAGAAGTGAAGTTTATAATGAAATAAATTTTTTTTTTTTTTTATAAAACATTTTTTATTTTTTCTAATGTTAATTACCGTGTGCATTCTTTATATACTCATTCTCTTTCTGCTATTTTTAGTACCCCTCTATCTCAGCGTCTTTGTGTTCTCATTTCTCTTTCATCCGTAGTTGAAGCAATTAAGAAACTTAAATCAGATAATGTTGATAATGATGGTATATCTAGATTTCACCTTTTTAATAGATTGCTCCCCGCTTATTGACCATCTACACCTACTTCTCCAGATGTGTATTTTGTACTTCTAGTGTACGGGAGAGTTTTTTGTCTGGTACTGTTTCTTCAATTTTTTAAGGAGGGAAATTCTCCTTTAATCTGCTCTTCTTACCGACCTATTACTGTCTCTTGAACTTTTAGTCCTTTTAGTAAAGTTCTTGAGCATGTATTACTACCTTTTGTAACTAATAATATGCTTGAGACAGATAACCAGTTTGGATTTAAGCCCGGAGTAGATTGTCAACACGCAGGGTTGCCAGAAAGTCAAACAAAAAACAAGCCCGAGTCTCTAAAAAACAAGCCAAAATCCGCCCGATCCTTTAAAAACCAAGATTGCCATTAGGGTCAGTTCCTAAAGTTCTAAAATTGCCCAAATTTGTGTGTTTCACAACAATTTTCGGTCAAAAAAAAAAATTTTTTTTTGCGCGCATGGTCCGATAAGTGTAGTTGGATTAGTTCTAGATCAGTTTTTTTGTCCGGTTATTTCAAACTTAGCACCAATCTTTCGAAACAAATACGGCAAAAAAAGGTGGTCCTAATTAAATCAAACTTCGCACAAATCTCTCAAAACAAATACGGAAAATGCGGTCCAAACTTTTTGTTAATTCCTTAACTTCTTTCAAAATCCTCATCATTTGGTCAGTGACAAAATTGTACTACGAAAATGCTACAAATTGAAGCACGTGCTACAGTGCTACACATGATGAAATATTGCTAAAATAGTTCTTTCGTGCTAAAGTCTGAAAAAGTTTTGCCCCTAATCTAATTCTATTTTTATCTTGCTTGCTTACCCTCTATTCATTTTGCTCCACTTTCACGGAAGAACAACGATTTATGTGATCTACGAAAAATGATCTGTTTTTAGCTGCAGTTTTATGCGTCATCATGGTTAAACAGCTGTGAACTCTTTTTATTAACTTTTAGAATTTAATATGACTTATTCCAATGAATACGCTATTAACAACCACAAGCCGAAGACATACAATATCTTTGGTTTATTATCGCATAAAAAATTTTGGTACAGTTGCAACGCAATATTTAAAGATAACTTTATGACTATTGTATGGCCTCAAAAAGAAACATGAGAACTGGGTTAATACAAAAGCCTTCGTAATCCCAAGATGAAATAATACAGACAACTAAAAACAGAAAAAAAAAAAGAAAGGCAATAAGCCACTGATGGAATTAAGACTCAAAGTAGGCTAGGATATCATATAGATCAACTACATCAATTGTTTGATCAGTTTTTTTGACTCCACAAGCAATACCCATATCACTATTAAAAATCTGCACACACTCTGTAGGCTCAAACATCGAGCAACTCGACATCACAGGCCTTATGAATATCACTATTGAAAGGAATTTGCAATACAATATTTAAAGATAACTTTATGATTAAAGTAAGGCCTCAAACAAAACGTCAGAACTGGGTTAATACGAAACCCTTTGTAATTCGGAAATGAAATAATAATTACAAACAAAAAACAATAGCGAAAAAGAAACGATCTTAGCTCCACAAGGAACTAAGAAATTTAAGACTCAAAGGAGGCTAGGATATTATCTAGATCGACGAGATCGATGGTTTGGTCAGTTTCTTCGACTTAAAATATTACTATTAAAAAGCAGTTGCAACACAATATCTTAAAATAAATTTATGATTAAAGTAAGGCCTAAAAAAAACGTGAGAACAGGGCTAATAAAAAAAGCCTTCGTAATCACAAGATGAAATAATATGGACAGATAGAAAAAAGAAAAAAGAAAGGCACTTAGTTCCATAAGGCACTAAGAGATTTAAGACTCAAAGGAGGCTAGGATATTATCTAGATCGACTAGACAAACCCTAGAAATATCATTATTGAAAAGCAGTTGCAACACAATATTTAAAGATAACTTTACGATTAAAGTAAGGCCTCAAAAAGAAACGTGAGAACTGGGTTAATAAAAAAGCCTTCGTAATCCCATTATGAAATAATACAGACGGATAAAAAAAAAAAAAAAGAAAGGCACTTAGATCCACAAGGCACTAAGAGATTTAAGACTCAAAGGAGGCTAGGATATTATCTAGATCGACTAGATCGGTGGTTTGGTCAGTTTCTTCGACTTCAAATATCACTATTGAAAAGCAGTTGCAACACAATATCTTAAAATAAATTTATGATTAAAGTAAGGCCTAAAAAAAAAGTGAGAACAGGGCTAATAAAAAAAGCCTTCTTAATCACAAGATGAAATAATATGGACAGATAAAAAAAAGAAAAAAGAAAAGCACTTAATTCCATAAGGCACTAAGAGATTTAAGACTCAAAGGAGGCTAGAATATTATCTAGATCGACTAGACAAACCCTATAAATATCACTATTGAAAAACAGTTGCAACACAATATTTAAAAATAAATTTAAAATTATAGTAAGGCCTCAAAAAGAAACGTGAGAACTGGGTTAATACAAAAGCCTTCGTAATCCCATTATGAAATAATACAGATGGATAAAAAAAAAAGAAAGAAAGGCACCTAGATCCACAAGGCACTAAGAGATTTGAGACTCAAGGAAAGCTAGATATTATCTAGATCGACTAGATCAGCTGTTTGGTCAGTTTCTTCGACTTCAAAACCTTATCAATATCAATATTAAAAATCAGCACACGCTTTGTAGGCTCAAGCGTCGAACAACAAGAGTCCATTGGTGACAACAATAGATTGAATATAAATATGGCGTTCAACATGAGCAAGATAGAATGGTCTTGAAGCTTGCTCATAGTGCATTCATCATAGAATAGAACTGTTCCACTGTCTCATTGCTAATTGGCAAACTCAAAAGGGTCAATGCCCACTTGGCTAACTCACGAAAAGGAAATGCCCTAACAGCATCAGGATAATGTAGGACAGCTATCCAGAACTCAGAGGAGTCTTTGGGGATTGTTCCTCCACAAACAAAAGACCAACTAACGTCCAACAGTTTCCTTCACTGATTCTCCATGACACTGAGATCAGTAATAGCAACAATTCTCAATGGCAAGTCTCCAAATCGGGGTCGAAACTGAGACAAGCCAATCACAGGGGATAAAAATTTCAGCTTTAGGAGCAAATCCAGAGCAGGAGGCATTCGTTTAAACACCACTTTAGCCGCAGTTTTCAGGAACGCAAAACACCGTATTTTGATTTCGCTCTTCTGTGTGTCTGAAAGTTTAGATTTGGCCAGTTCAATGAGGAACTTGTGTCCGTAATCAACTTGATCTGGAGGCAAATAATTGATATCAAAGTCCATATTAACTACCAAAGACACTGCAGATGAGCAGAGTATCCTACGCAGGAGACTTAGTATCAAACCCTGCAGCTCTTCAGAAAGACGAAATTGGTCAGCGTGTGTGTGCTGAAACAGCAAGTCGACCCTTTGAAATACGGACAGCAATGGCTTCAAGAACACAATGAAAATTCTGTTTTGCTCATCTTGATACATAGCGTGTAGCACTCTGGCAGTATTGCAACGTTCTTTCTCTTTGGCTAAACTGAAGTGTGTGGTGAGCTCCAAGTACTGCTCATGTATGCAAACCAAGGCATTGTACCGAGAGAGCCAACGAGTATTTGAGGGAGAAATAATACGTAAGGGTATTTCCATCGTTTATCAACTGAATTATAGGTTGAGATATCTCCCTTCTAAGCGAGCTTACATTAAACCGTTTATATGTTTCGGACATCATGAGCTTACATTTTAAAAGGAGTTCACAGACCGCCTCTAAAGCACATAGATGGAGTGAGTGGCAAGCACACTTGAAGAGCTGAAGATAGGGTAAGCCATTGTCCCGTAGTAGGGTAAAAAGGGAGTGGTTTACTCCGCACATGTTAGTACATGTTATGTACTAATTGATTCAATTTTTGGGCAGATTGTTAAGACAAGAGTGAATGTAAAAATGAGCAAGAAATGTCTAAGGTAAAATTCTAGACAAGCTACTTTTTGATATCTTGGAAGAGTTAGGTTAGGAAAACAAAACTTTCAGTGATGAATCCAGGGCCAGAAACATGCTCTGAGAAGGTATTGACATTCTATTATGTTAACCCCCTTCTGATTTCCAAGTCTTGGAAATTTGATAAAGCAAAGAGTTTTGAAAAAACTTTTTTTTCTTTGTCAAAACAAAGAAATTTGAAAAAGAGTTTTTTTTTTCTCTGGTTTTAGTTTGAAAATGCAATTCCTATTATTAGAGTAGAATTTCAAGCCATATCAAAGGTTTTTTTCCTAAATTTAAGAAATTTATTTCCAGATCTTTGATACTTTCCAAATTTGGATTGAGTAAAGTTGTAAAGCTGAAGATCTATTCTACATGGTTTCACTTTTATAAAACAAAGATTTTTAAAGGTCATCAAAGGTCAGTGCCCTCTTTTGGGGAAGGAGTAGAGATGGGTGGGCTACTTCAAAATATCTTTCAAGGACATACTTTAGTATGTAAACCCATCCCAGGAAGCTTCATTTCTCTAACCTAACCACTTCCCAAGATAGCAACAAATAGCTTGTCTCGAATTTTACCATATATAATTCAGACTATATATTTGCATGGGTGCCCATACGGGAGAACAAGGGGGGGCACCTTCATCTTAGTACTCTTAGCATCATTAGTTACAGTAACTATAATTCTAGTACTAAAAGTCTACAAACAAAGGTCTACAAAAGTATACAAAAGTCTAGTACAACAAAATGGCTATCTCAAAATTTTGATTGGATGTGTTTGGCGAAGTCATTGACGTGTGGGAGGGGGAGCTGGTTGCCCTTCATGAGCTCTTTTTGAAGTTCTTGTGACATTTCTTTCTATAAGAAGTACACTGGTCTAAAAAACAAAACAATATATTGTGTCCACATTGCTTTTTACTTAGGCAGTACTATTGTGCTGCCTATGATATTTTGTCTTGAGATTTTAAATATATACAGCACTGGAAGTGCCAATTAGACCATGTAAGCCCCTCCTATAATTCAGCCTATGGGCACCCATGTATATTTACACATTATGGGGGGGGGGGGAGTAGAGCAAACCCAATTCTAGACTAAGCCAATGCCACGACCAGACTGAACCGGATCTGTCAAATATATAAAAAAAGGATGGCGTAGCATAAAATTCGATTCATGTCTTAATTTGAGCAGCATAAACGTCTTTGTAACTTGTAGTACTCTTAATGCAGAGCCTTCTCAACCATCCGGGAATAATTTCCTAATTGAAAAGCGTTTCAGAATAGACAGCGTTCTATGCCCTAAAGGAGGGCTCTTGTCTTTTTGGTGCATAACCACGGCTGAGTCACCGTGATTTTGAAATTTTTGTCCGGTTCCAAATTTTCAGTCAAAATAAGCCCAAAATAAGCCCATTTTTTTTAACAAAAAAAGCCCATTTTCCCGCCCCAAGGCCCTCACGACCACTCCAAAATTCAGCCCGCCCCTGACGGCTAAAACAAGTCCATGGGGCGGAAAACAAGCCCATCTGGCAACATTGTCAACACGCACATCGTGTATTATCTTCTTTGCTCCTTGAAAATTCTTCCAAGGGAAAGAGCAAGAGCATATATCCTTGTTCTTTAGATCTATCAAAAGCTTTTGATAGTATATGTCATAGTCAGCTTTTTTCTGCTCTTTGTGGTTGCGGTGTCAATCTATCGGTTATTTTGCTTCTTCGATACTGGTACTCTAATTCTTTTCTTCGGCTAAAATCTGTGCCAGCTTCTGTTATTAAATTGAAAAGAGGTTTAAGGCAAGGTGGAGTTTTATTTCCGACCCTATTTAATTTATGTATTTCAGGAGTTCTGGCAAAGATATCGGCTACATATCTCTCCGGTTTTTCTGATGTTTCATGCCTGGCTTACGCTGATGATCTGCTTCTTATAAGCCGTACTAAAACTGGTTTATCTAACATGGTTTCTTGTGTTGCCACTTCTTTTTCAGACATAGGCCTTTCTCTTAATGTAGATAAATGTAAATTTCTTTCTTTTAATAATATTCCTAATACTTCCCTTTGCTGTAGTGGCTTTACTATCCATCTTGCAGATTCTCTTCGATGGCTTGGTATTTCTTAATAGTCTTCCGAGCTTGCGCCAGCGCACAGTCTCAGATATTAATATGAAAATTAAATTAGGATATGCTAAGATTGTTGCCAATAGAGGTAAATATAATAAACTCGCGTTGGCCAAGCTGTACTCAACTTTTAGTGACCATTCAATTCTTTTTGCTTCTGGAATTTTTCTCCTTCTTAAAAAAAATGAGTTAAAAAGAACCCGGATTAATTATTTTAGATTTTGTAAATTTTTGTTGTTTGTTCTACCTTGGACCAAAAACTGGGTAATTATTAATAAATTTCTTGTTTCTAATATTACTGAAAACTGGAAGCACTACACAGAAAACTTTCAAATACTGCTTGTATCCATTTTTCTCCGCACCATCACCTTATCAGGTTTTTTCAGTCGTAAGTTATTTTTCTTTTAATTGTTTAGTTGTTTTTCTCTGTTTGTTCACTCCACATGTAACTGGTAATCTTTGATTTAAATATTGATTTGTGTTGCATTTTATGTGTTTTTCCTCGTGATACTCCACGTATTGTACCTCTGTACAGTGTGGGTTAGAAATAAATAATAAAAAAGGATAAAAATATAATAGTTTGAGGAAATAATTATAAAAACTTCGCCCAGAATGCAGAAATATCCTTCAGAATCACGGTAAAACAAACTGTGCCTTCAGCCCTCACTGCCGCACGCCACATGTGCTCGGCTAAGTAGGATGTCAAATGTTGGGGGGCAATACCACGGTGCCGTTTATAACTGCCTTTTTTTCTGTCCTTGGCAAATCCCAAATTGTAATTTTAGCATCCATGTTCATTCAATCACTTATCATTGCAGACTAACAGGTTATTAACTGAAGTTAGCATTATCACTTCTCGCATGTGTCCTGGATTTTAGCACAGTACCGGTAGGTATTTAAAACCTTCTTATTTTGTTCTTTTTAATGAAACCCCTTTAACTGGGGAATAAGGCCAGCTGTTCACGAAGCAATGGAAGATAAAATGCAATATTGTCCTAGCATGGAATCACAGGGAAGGTCCACCTTTCACACCAAATACATCACTTTGTGAAAATCTAAAACAAAATCAATAAAGGATATCCTGAGCTTGTATCAAGAAACATAAACATTACCAGTTTAGCTGCCAAAATGCCAGGATCATGGTCAGCAGAATATACTTACAGATGTATTGCGCTTATGAGCCTCTGATGTGTTAATCTTATTTGTTTTTCATTTATTCTTTTTCTCTGGCTGCGTTAATAGAGCCGATAAACTTGGGAAAGGGCCAAAGGGCACTTGTATGATATACGCCCTGCCTAATGTTCTTCTAATATATTTCTTTGACACTTAATCCTAATGTAAAATACCAACTTAAGATAAAAATATAATACTTTAGAAAAAAAATTGGGCTGTATATTTGCGTATTAGGGGGGGGGATAAAGTATAGCGGGTGTGCATGCCTAATGTGTTAGGTACAACTATTCTGAAAATTACGTGGTAAGAATTGTTTTCTAACTTCAAACTGTCATAATACTTCACCCCCGCCCCCACACCCCCAAAAGTGAAAATATATAACTTAAATTATATATTTTCTATCAATTCTGTCACTTCTCTTTGCCTTATCTCACGCTAAGCTGAAAGAAACTAACGAAAAAATAAAACAACCGGTTCTATAATGCGTCAACAAATGAACAACTTGAGCAGTGTGGCGTTTATCAGTAGAAATGACCCTATTGATCCGGACATGACGACGTGGTAGCACCATATATGGGCATAGAGTCCCTAGGGAGAACACCTGTGCTGTCAGTCCCGATCCCACACCATATATGGGCATGGAATCCCCAGGGAGAACACGTTTCCGAGAAATTGTTTCCAGGCAATGTTTATTAATGTCTTTCCAAGGAGAATTGTCTCCGGGCAAAGTTTATTAATGTCTTTGGAGTTCGTCCAGGAGAATGTTTCCGGGTGAAGTTTGCAAATGCGCATTAACGGTAGGGAAGAGATATTTTGATCTTAGAGATGAAGAGATTAACGCAGGAAAGGGTTTCGTAGTAA
Source organism: Artemia sp. Qi Xiang Cuo (assembly GCF_049724085.1). Taxonomy (NCBI): domain Eukaryota; kingdom Metazoa; phylum Arthropoda; class Branchiopoda; order Anostraca; family Artemiidae; genus Artemia; species Artemia sp. Qi Xiang Cuo. Next base: position 90,366,163 of record NC_142796.1, read on the forward strand.
TTTGAAGTGTGACAGCGCAGGGATGTCAAAAACAAAAGGAACACGCAGAAATTACGTTTAGGGATTATTTGGGCGAAACCGTTTTAGACATTTTAGGGAATTATTTCGGCAAAACAGTTAGAGACATTTTAAAAGATGATTTTAGAAGATGTTTTAGGAGAGGATTTGAGGGTGAAACTCTGTGGTCGTTATAATGCACAAGTTGTATATGAACAGTGTTGTGAGGTCCTCTACCCCAGCCCCAAAGGGCCCCAATCCCCCTACCCCAACCCCGAAGGAACCCCCCGGCCCCCAAGGTCCCCCGGGCTCCCAAAGGCCCCTGAGCCCCCATTTTTTAATATTTTTTAATTTGCGCATTTTGGGACAAAAAAAGGCCCCACCCCCCAACGTTTGACTTCCCCACACAACATTAGTGTTTTGTCATGGTTTACCATGTCACAGTTAAATTCTCTTGATTTTTCAAAGTTCATTTTGATTTTTTTCATTGAAATGCAAGAGTTGGAATATTTCATTAGTGTTTTGTCGTGGTTTACCTTGTCACAGTTACATTCTCGTCATTTTTCAAAGTTCATTTTGAATTTCTTTCGTTGAAATGCAAGAGTTGGAATATTTCAGTAGTGTTTTGTCATGGTTTATCGTGTCACAGCTACATTCTCTTGATTTTCAATGTTCATTGCGGATTTCTTTCATTGAAATGCAAGAGTTGGATTATTTGAGTAGTGTTTTATCGTGGTTTACCTTGTCACAGCTACATTCTCTTGATTTGTCAAAGTTCATTTTGCATTTCTTTCGTTGAAATGCAAGAGTTAGAATAATTCAGTAGTGTTTTGTCGTGGTTTACCCTGTCACAATTTCATTCTCTTGATATTTCAAAGTCCATTTGAATTTCTTTCATTGAAATGCAAGAGTTGGATTATTTCAGTAGTGTATTGTCGTGGTTTACCATGTCGCAGTTACATTCTCTTAATTTTTCAAAGTTCATTCTGAATTTCTTTCATGGAAATGCAAGAGTTGGATTATTTCAGTAGTGTTTTGTTGTGGTTTATCGTGTCACAGTTACATTCTCTTGATTTTTCAAAGTTCATTTTGATTTTTTTCATTGAAATGCAAGAGTTGGATTATTTCAGTAGTGTTTTATCGTGGTTTATCGTGTCACAGCTACATTCTCTTGATTTTTCAAAGTTCATTTTGATTTTTTTCATTGAAATGAAAGAGTTGGAATATTTCAGTAGTGTTTTATCGTGGTTTACCTTGTCACAGCTTCATTCTCTAGATTTTTCAAAGTTCATTTTGGATTTCCTTCATTGTAATGCAAGAGTTGGATTATTTCAGTAGTGTTTTATCGTGGTTTACCTTGTCACAACTACATTCTCTTGATTTTTAAAAGTTCATTTTGGATTTCTTTTATTGAAATGTAAAAGTTGGAATAATTCAGTAGTGTTTGGTCGTATTTTACTATGTCACACTTTCATTCTCTTGATTTTTCAAAGTTCATTTAAATTTGTTTCATTGAAATGCAAGAGTTGGATTATTTCAGTAGTGTATTGTCGTGGTTTACCATGTCGCAGTTACATTCTCTTAATTTTTCAAAGTTCATTCTGAATTTCTTTCATTGAAATGCAAGAGTTGGATTATTTCAGTAGTGTTTTGTCGTGGTTTACCATTTCACAGTTACATTCTCTTGATTTTTCAAAGTTCATTTTGGATTTTTTTCATTGAAATGCAAGAGTTGGATCATTTCAGTAGTGTTTTGTCGTGGTTTATCGTGTCACAGCTACATTCTCTTGATTTTTCAAAGTTCATTTTGATTTCTTTGGTTGAAATGCAAGAGTTGGATTATTTCAGTAGTGTTTTATCGTGGTTTACCTTTTCACAGCTACATTCTCTTGATTTTTCAAAGTTCATTTTGAATTTCTTTCATTGAAATGAAAGAGTTGGATTATTTCAGTAGTGTTTTGTCGTGGTTTACCATGTCGCAGTTACATTCTCTTAATTTTTCAAAGTTCATTTGAATTTCTTTCATTGAAATGCAAGAGTTGGATTATTTCAGTAGTGTTTTGTTTTCAAAGTTACATTCTCTTGATTTTTCAAAGTTCATTTTGGATTTCTTACGTTGAAATGTAAGAATTGGAATATTTCAGTAGTGTTTTGTCATGATTTGCCATTTCACACTTACATTCTCTTAATTTTTCAATGTTCATTTTGGATTTCTATCGTTGAAATGCATGAGTTGAATTATTTCAGTAGTGTTTTGTTCTGGTTTACCTTGTCACAGTTACATAATCTTGATTTTACAAAGTTCATTTTGAATTTTTTTCATTGAAATGCAAGAGTTGGAATATTTCAGTAGTTTTTTGTTGTGGTTTACCTTGTCAGAGTTACATTTTCTTGATTTTCAAAGTTCATTTTGAATTTCTTTCATTGAAATGCAAGAGTTGGATTATTTCAGTAGTGTTTTGTCATGGTTTACCTTGTCACAGTTACATTCTTGTGATTTTTTAAAGTTCATTTTGAATTTGTTTCATTGAAATGCAAGAGTTGGATTATTTCAGTAGTGTTTTGTTGTGGTCTATTGTGTCACAGTTACAATCTCTTGATTTTTCAAAGTTCATTTTGGATTTCTTTCGTTGAAATGCAAGTTGGAATATTTCAGTAGTGTTTTATCTTGGTTTACCTTGTCACACTTACATTCTCTTGATTTTTAAAAGTTCATTTTGGTTTTCTTTCGTTGAAATGCAAGAGTTGGAATATTTTAGTAGTGTTTTGTTGTGGTTTACCTTGTCACAATTACATTCTCTTGATTTTTCAAAGTTCATTTTGAATTTCTTTCGATGAAATGCAAGAGTTGGAATATTTCAGTAGTGTTTTGTCATGGTTTACCTTGTCACAGTTACATTCTCGTGATTTATCAAAGTTCATTTCGAATTTCTTTCGTTGAAATGCAAGAGTTGGAATATTTCAGTGGTGTTTTATCGTGGTTTACCTTGTCACACTTACATTCTCTTGATTTTTCAAAGTTCATTTTGGTTTTCTTTCGCTGAAATGCAAGAGTTTGATTATTTTAGAAGTGTTTTTTCGTGGTTTACTTTTTCAATATTAAATTCTCTTTATTTTTCAAAGTTCATTTTGTATTTTTTTCGTTGAAATGCAAGAGTTGGAATATTTCAGTAGTGTTTTGTCGTGGTTTAGCATGTCATACTTACATTCTCTTGATTTTTCGAAGTTCATTTCGAATTTCTTTCATTGAAATGCAAGAGTTGGAATATTTAAGTAGTGTACTGTCGTGGTTTACCTTGTCACAGCTGCATTCTCTTGATTTTTCAAAGTTCATTTGAATTTCTTTCATTGAAATGCAAGAGTTGGATTATTTCAGTAGTGTTTTGTCGTGGTTTACCCTCTCACAGTTACATTCTCTTAATTTTTCAAAGTTCATTTTGGATTTCCATCGTTGAAATACAAGAGTTTGAATATTTAACTAGTGTTTTGTCATGGTTTTCATTATCACAGTTACATTCTCTTGATTTTTCAAAGTTCATTTTGAATTTCTTTTGTTGAAATGCAAGAGTTGGAATATTTCAGTAGTGTTTTATCGTGGTTAACCTTAATACAGTTACATTCTCTCGATTTTTCAAAGTTCATTTGAATTTCTTTCGTTGAAATGCAAGAGTTTGAATAATTCAGTAGTATTTTGTCGTGGTTTACCCTGTCACACTTTCATTCTCTTGATTTTTCAAAGTCCATTTAAATTTCTTTCATTGAAATGCACGAGTTGGATTATTTCAGTAGTGTATTGTCGTGGTTTACCATGTCGCAGTTACATTCTCTTAATTTTTCAAAGTTCATTTTGAATTTCTTTCATTGAAATGCAAGAGTTGGATTATTTCAGTAGTGTTTTGTCGTGGTTTACCATTTCACAGCTACATTCTCTTGATTTTTCAAAGTTCATTTTGGATTTTTTTCATTGAAACGAAAGAGTTGGAACATATCAGTAGTGTTTTATCGTGGTTTACCTTGTCACAGCTACATTCTCTTGATTTTTCAAAGTTCATTTTGATTTCTTTCGTTGAAATGCAAGAGTTGGATTATTTCAGTAGTGTTTTATCGTGGTTTACCTTATCACAGCTACATCACAGCTCCTGATTTTTCAATGTTCATTTTGAATTTCTTTCATTGAAAATTATGATTCAGAATTTGTCAGTATATTTTTGCCAAGACTGACATTGTCAGAACTACATATTATTGATTTTTCAAAGTTCATTTAGTATTTCTTTCGTTGAAATTCAAGATTTGGAATAATTCAGTAGTGCTTGATCGTACTCTATCCTGTCACACTTATATTCTCTTGATTTTTCAAAGTTCATTTGAATTTGTTTCATTGAAATGCAAGAGTTGGAATATTTCAGTAGTGTATTGTCGTGGTTTACAATATCGCAGTTACATTCTCTTAATTTTTCAAAGTTCATTTGAATTTCTTTCATTGAAATGCAAGAGTTGGATTATTTCAGTAGTGTTTTGTCGTGGTTTACCATTTCACAGTTACATTCTCTTGATTTTTCAAAGTTCATTTTGGATTTTTTTCATTGAAATGCAAGAGTTGGATTATTTCAGTAGTGTTTTGTCGTGGTTTATCGTGTCACAGCTACATTCTCTTTATTTTTCAAAGTTCATTTTGATTTCTTTGGTTGAAATTCAAGAGTTGGATTATTTCAGTAGTGTTTTATCGTGGTTTACCTAATCACAGCTACATTCTCCTGATTTTTCAAAGTTCATTTTGGATTTCCTTCATTGAAATGCAAGAGTTGGATTATTTCAGTAGTGTTTTGTCGTGGTTTACCATGTCGCAGTTACATTCTCTTAATTTTTCAAAGTTCATTTGAATTTCTTTCATTGAAATGCAAGAGTTGGATTATTTCACTAGTGTTTTGTTTTCAAAGTTACATTCTCTTGATTTTTCAAACTTCATTTTGGATTTCTTTCGTTGAAATGTAAGAATTGGAATATTTCAGTAGTGTTTTGTCATGATTTGCCATTTCACACTTACATTCTCTTATTTTTTCAATGTTCATTTTGGATTTCTATCGTTGAAATGCATGAGTTGGATTATTTCAGTAGTGTTTTGTTCTGGTTTACCTTGTCACAGTTACATAATCTTGATTTTTCAAAGTTCATTTTGAATTTCTTTCATTGAAATGCAAGAGTTGGATTATTTCAGTAGTGTTTTGTCGTGGTTTACCTTGTCAAAGTTGCATTTTCTTGATTTTCAAAGTTCATTTTGAATTTCTTTCATTGAAATGCAAGAGTTGGATTATTTCAGTAGTGTTCTGTCGCGGTTTGCCTTGTCACAGTTACATTCTTGTGATTTTTTAAAGTTCATTTTGAATTTGTTTCATTAAAATGCAAGAGTTGGATTATTTCAGTAGTGTTTTGTTGTGGTCTATTGTGTCACAGTTACAATCTCTTGATTTTTCAAAGTTCATTTTGGATTTCTTTCGTTGAAATGCAAGTTGGAATATTTCAGTAGTGTTTTATCTTGGTTTACCTTGTCACACTTACATTCTCTTGATTTTTAAAAGTTCATTTTGGTTTTCTTTCGTTGAAATGCAAGAGTTGGAATATTTTAGTAGTGTTTTGTTGTGGTTTACCTTGTCACAATTACATTCTCTTGATTTATCAAAGTTCATTTTGAATTTCTTTCGATGAAATGCAAGAGTTGGAATATTTCAGTAGTGTTTTGTCATGGTTTACCTTGTCACAGTTACATTCTCGTGATTTATCAAAGTTCATTTCGAATTTCTTTCGTTGAAATGCAAGAGTTGGAATATTTCAGTGGTGTTTTATCGTGGTTTACCTTGTCACACTTACATTCTCTTGATTTTTCAAAGTTCATTTTGGTTTTCTTTCGCTGAAATGCACGAGTTGGAATATTTCAGTAGTGTTTTGTTGTGGTTTGCCTTGTCACAGTTACATTCTCTTAGTTTTTCAAAGTTCATTTTGAATTTTTTTCGTTGAAATGCAAGATTCGGAATATTTCAATAGTGTTTTGTCGAGGTTTACCTTGTCACAGTTACATTCTCTTGATTTTTCAAAGTTCATTTCGAATTTCTTTCATTGAAATGCAAGAGTTGGAATATTTAAGTAGTGTTATGTCGTGGTTTATTTTGTCACAGTTGCATTCTCTTGATTTTTCAAAGTTCTTTTGAATTTCTTTCATTGAAATGCAAGAGTTGGATTATTTCAGTAGCGTTTCGTCATGATTTACCCTATCACAGTTACATTCTCTTAATTTTTCAAAGTTCATTTTGAATTTCTATCTTTGAAATACAAGAGTTTGAATATTTAAGTAGTGTTTTGTCGTGGTCTTCCATGTCGCAGGTACATTTTCTTGATTTTTCAAAGTTCATTTTGAATTTCTTTTGTTGAAATGCATGAGTTGGAATTTTTCAGTAGTGTTTTATCGTGGTTTACCATAATACAGTTACATTCTCTCGATTTTTTAAAGTTCTTTTGAATTTCTTTCATTGAAATGCAAGAGTTGGAATAATTCAGTAGTGTTTTGTCGTGGTTTACGTAGTCACAGTTACATTCTCTTGATTTTTCAAACTTCATTTGAATTTTTTCATTGAAATGCAAGAGTTGGATTATTTCAGTAGTGTATTTTCGAATTCTTTCGTTGAAATGTAAGAGTTGGATTATTTCAGTAATGTTTCGTCATGGTTTACCTTGTCACAGTTACATTCTCGTGATTTTTCAAAGTTTTGGTTTTCTTTCGTTGAAATGCAAAAGTTGGAATATTTCAGTAGTGTTTTGTTGTGGTTTACCTGTGTCAAAGTTACATTCTCTTGATTTTTCAAAGTTCATTTTGATTTTTTTCATTGAAATGCAAGAGTTGGAATATTTCAGTAGTGTTTTATCGTGGTTTACCTTCTCACAGCTACATTCTCTTGATTTTTCAAAGTTCATTTTGGATTTCTTTCGTTGAAATGCAAGAGTTGGAATAATTCAGTAGTGTTTTGTCGTGGTTTACGTAGTCACAGTTACATTCTCTTGATTTTTCAAACTTCATTTGAATTTTTTCATTGAAATGCAAGAGTTGGATTATTTCAGTAGTGTATTGTCGTGGTTTACCATGTCACAGTTACATTCTCTTGATTTTTCAAAGTTCATTTTGAATTTCTTTCGTTGAAAAACAAGAGTTGGAATATTTCTGTAATGTTTTGTCGGGGTTTACCATGATACAGTTACATTCTCTCGATTTTTCAAAGTTCTTTTGAGTTTCTGTGATTGAAATGCAAGATTTGAATTATTTCAGTAGTGTTTTGTCATGGTTTACCATTTCACAGTTACATTCTCTTGATTTTTCAAAGTTCATTTTCGATTTCTTTCGTTGAAATGCACGAGTTGGATTATTTCAGTAGTGCTTTGTCATGAGTTACCTTGTCACAGCTACATTCTCTTAATTTTTCAAAGTTCATTTTGAATTTCTATCGTTGAAGTGCAAGAGTTGGAATATTTCAGTAGTGTTTTGTTGTGGTTTACCTTGTCATAGTTACATTTTCTTGATTTTTCAAAGTTCATTTTGAATTTCTTTCATTGAAATGCAAGAGTTGGATTATTTCAGTAGTGTTTTGTCGTGGTTTACCTTGTCACAGTTACATTCTCTTGATTTTCAAAGTTCATTGTGGATTTCTTTCATTGAAATACAAGAGATGGATTATTTCAGTAGTGTTTTGTCATGGTTTACCTTGTCGCAGTTACATTCTCTTGATTTTTAAAGTTCATTGTGGATTTCTTTCATTGAAATGCAAGAGTTGGAATATTTCAGTTGTGTTTTGTTACAGTTTACCTTGTCGCAGTTACATTTTCTTGATTTTTCAAAGTTCATATTGAAGTTCATTCCTTGAAATGCAAGAGTTGGAATATTTCAGTAGTTTTTTGTTGTGGTTTACCTTATCACATTTACATTCTCTTAATTTTTCAAAGTTCATTTTGAATTTCTTTCATTGAAATGCAAGAGTTGGAATATTTCAGTAGTGTTTTGTCGTGGTTTACCTTGTCACAGTTACAGTCTCTAGATTTTTCAAAGTTCATTTTGAATTTATTTCATTGAAATGCAAGAGTAGGAACATTTCAGTAGTGTTTTGTCGTCGTTTACTTTGTCACAGTTACATTTTCTTGATTTTTCAAAGCTCATTTTGGATTTCTTTCGTGAAAAGCAAGAGTTGGATTATTTCAGTAGTGTTTTATCGTGGTTTACCATGTCACAGCTACATTCTCTTGATTTTTCAAAGTTCATTTTGGACTTCTTTCGTTGAAATGCAAGAGTTGGAATAATTCAGTAGCGTTTTGTCATGGTTTACACTGTCACACTTTCATTCTCTTGATTTTTCAAAGTTCATTTGAATTTCTTTCGTGAGATGCAAGAGTTAGAATATTTCAGTAGTGTTTCGTCGTTGTTTACCTTGTCACAGTTACATTCTCTTAATTTTTCAAAGTTCAGTGTCGATTTCTTTCGTTGAAATGCAAAGGTTGGAATATTTCAGTAGTGTTTTGACATGAATTACCTTATCACAGTTACATTCTCTTAATTTTTCAAAGTTCATTTTGAATTTCTATCGTTGAAATGCAAGAGCTGGAATATTTCAGTAGTGTTTTGTTGTTATTTAACGCGTCACAGTTACAATCTCATGATTTTTCAAAGTTCGTTTTGGATTTATTTCATTTCGATTCAAGAGTTGAAATATTTCAGCAGTATTTTGTTGTTTTTTACATTGTGACAGTTACAATTTCTTGATTTTCAAATTTCATGTTGAATTTCTTTAATTGAAATGCAGGAGTTGGAATATTTCAGTAGTGTTTTGTCATGGCTTACCTTGTTGCAGTTACATTCTCTTGATTTTTCAAAATTAATTTTGGATTTCTTTCATTGAAATGCAAGAGTTGGAATATTTCAGTAGTGTTTTGTCATGGTTTACCATGTCACAGTTACATTCTCAAGATTACATTCTTAGGTTAGGCTAAGTTAGGTTAAGTTAGCCTACGTACGCGCGCGTACGTAGGCTAACCTAATCTAACCTAACTTAACCTAACCTAACTTGATCAGGCCTAACCTAACCTAACCTAACAAAAATCAAGAAAATGTAACTGTGTCAAGGTAAAGCACAACAATACATATTTCAACGAAAGAAATCCACAATGAACTTTGAAAAATCAAGAGAATTTAACTGAGACAAAGTAAACCACGACAAAACACTACTGAAATATTCCAACTCTTGCATTTTAACGAAAGAAATCTAAAATGAACTTTTAAAAATTAATAGAATATAACTCTGAAAAAGTGAAACCTTGTACAACATTACTTATACTTACCAACTCGTGCATTTGACGAAAGAATTCCGAAATGAGCTTCGCAAAATCAAGAGAATGTATGTGTGACCAGTTAAACCCCGACAACACACTACTCAAATATTCCAACTCTTTTATTTCATTAAATGAAATTCAAAATGAACCTCGAATAATCAAGTGAATGTAACTGTGACAAGGTAAACCACGACAAAACACTACTGAAATACTTCAACTCTTGCATTTCTATGAAAGAAATTAAAAATTAACTGTGAAAATTTAATAGAATGTAACAGTGAAATGTTACAACAACACTGAAAATTAATTAAATATTTTAACTCTCGACTTTCAACAAAAGTATTCCAAAATTAACTTTTAAAAATCACGAGAATGTAACTGTAACGAGGTAAAGAACAAAATAACACTACTGAGATATTCCAACTTGAGCATTTCAAAGACTGAAATCCAAAATGAACTTCGAAAAATCCAGAGAATGTAACTGTGACAAGGTAAACCATGACAAAACACTACTGAAATATTCCAACTCTTGCATTTCAAACAAAGAAATTCAAAATGAACTTTGAAAAATTAGGAGAATATAACTGTGACTAGGTAAACTACAACAGAACACTACTGAAATATTCCAACTCTTGCATTTCAACAAAAGAAATTCAAAATGAACTTTGAAAAATCAAGAAAATGTAACTGTGACAAGGTGAACCACAACAGAACACTACTGAAATGTTCAAACTCTTGCACTTCAACGAAAGAAATCCAAAATGAACTTTGAAAAACTAATAGGATGTAACTGTGACTAGGTAAACCACGACAAAACACTATTGAAATATTCCAACTCTTGCATTTCATCGAAATAAATCCAAAATGAAATTTGAAACATTAAGAGAATGTAAGTGTGACAAGGTAAACCAGTACAAAACACTACTGAAATATTCCAACTCTTGCATTTCACCGAACTAAAACGAAAATGAACTTTGTAAAAACAAGAGAATGTAACTGTGACAACGTAAACCACATCAAAACACTACTGAAATATTCCAACTCTTGCATTTCACCCAAATAAAACCAAAATGAACTTTGAAAAATTAAGAGCATGTAAGTGTGACAAGGTAAACCATGACAAAAAACTATTGAAATATTCCGACTCTTTCATTTCATTGAAATAAATTCAAAGTGAACTATATTGAAATATTCCAACTCTTGCATTTCATCGAAAGAAATCCAAAGTGAAATTTGAAAAATTAAGAGAATGTAAGTGTGACAAGGTAAACCAAAACAAAACACTAATGAAATATTCCAACTCTTGCATTTCACCGAAAGAAATCCAAAATGATCTTTGAAAAATTAAGATAATGTAAGTGTGACAAGGTAAACCATGATAAAACACTACTTAATTAATTCAACTTTGGCATTTCCATGAAAGAAATCTAAAATGAAATTCGAAAAATCAATCGAATATAACTGCGACAAGGTAAACCATGACAAAACACTACTGAAATATTCCAACTGTTGCTTTTCATTGAAAGAAATTCAAAATGAACTTTGAAAATCAAGAAAATGTAACTGTGACATGTTAAACCACAACAAAACACTAATGAAATATTTCAACTTTTGCATTTAAATGAAAGAAATTCAAAATTAACTTTGAAAAATCAAGAAAATGTAACTGTGACAAGGTAAACCACAACAAAACACTACTGAAATATTCCAGTTCTTGCATTTCAACGATAGAAATTCAAAATGAACTTTGAAAAATTAAGAAAATGTAACTGTGACAAGGTAAATCATGTCAAAACACTACTGAAATATTCCAACCCTTGCATTTCAACGAAAGAAATCGACACTGAACTTTGAAAAATCAAAAGAATGTAACTGTGACAAGGTAAACCACGACAAAACACTACTGAAATAATCCAACTCTTGCATTTCGATGAAAGAAATTCAAAATATACTTTGAATAATCAAGAGAATGTAACTGTGACAAGGTAAACCACAATAAAACACTACTGAAATATTCAAAACTCTTGCATTTCAAGGAATAAAATTCAATATGAACTTTGGAAAACCAAGAAAATGTAACTGCGAAAAGGTAAATTATAACAAAACACAACTGAAATATTCCAACTCTTGCATTTTAATGAAAGAAATCCACAATGAAGTTTGAAATTCAAGAGAATGTAACTGTCACAAGGTAAACCATGACAAAACATTACTTAAAGAATCCATCTCTAGCAATTCAATGAAAGAAATCCACATTGAACTTGGGAAATCAAGAGGATGTAAACGTGACAAGGTACACAATGACCAACAACTTCTGGAATAATCGAACTCGTGCATTTTAATGAAAGAAATTTAAAATGAACTTTGAAAATTCAAGAAAATGTAACTGTGATAAGGTAAACCACAACAAAACACTACTGAAATATTCCAACTCTTGCATATCAACGAAAGTAATTCAAAACAAACATTGAAAAATCAAGAGAATGTAGCTGTGATAAGATAAATCATGACAAAACACTACTGAAATAATCCAACTCGTGCATTTCAACGAAAGAAATCAAAAATGAACTTTGAAAAATCAAGAGAATGTAACTGTGAAATGGTAAACCATGACAAAACACTACTGAAATAATTCAACTCTTGCATTTCAATGAAAGAAATTTAAAAGAACTTTGAAAAATCGAGAGAATGTAACTGTATCATGGCAAACCACGACAAAACACTACTGAAATATTCCAACACTTGTTTTTCAACGAAAGAAATTCAAAATGAACTTTGAAAAATTAAGAGAATGTAACTGCGACATAGTAAACCACGACAATACACTACTGAATTATTCCAACTCTTGCATTTCAATGAAAGAAATTCAAATGAACTTTGAAAAATCAAGAAAAAGTAACTGTGACTAGGTAAACCACGACAAAACACTACTGAATTATTCCAACTCTTGCATTTCAACGAAAGAAATCCAAAATGAACTTTGAAAAATCAAGAGAATGTAGCTGTGATAAGGTAAACCATGATAAAACACTACTGAAATATTCCAACTCTTGCATTTCAACGAAAAAATCAAAATGAACTTTGAAAAATCAAGAGAATGTAACTGTGACACGATAAACCACAACAAAACACTACTGAAATATTCCAACTCTTGCATTTCAATGAAAGAAATTCAAAATGAACTTTGAAAAATCGAGAGAATGTAACTGTATTATGGTAAACCACGACAAAACACTACTGAAATATTCTAACTCTTGCTTTTCAACGAAAGAAATTCAAAATGAACTTTGAAAAATCAAGAAAATTTAACTGTGACAAGGTAAAACACGACAAAACACTATTGAAATATTCCAACTCTCGTATTTCAACGAAGGAAATCCAAAATGAGCTTTGAAAAATCAAGAGAATGTAAGTGTGACATGGTAAACCACGACAAAACACTACTTAAATATTCCAACTCTTTAATTACAATGTTATAAATTCAAATGAACTTTGAAAAATCAAGAGAATGTAACTGTGACAAGGTAAACCACGACAAAACACTACTGAAATATTCCAACTCTTGCATTTCAACGAAAGAAATTCAAAATGAACTTTGAAAAATCAAGAGAATGTAACTGTGACAAGGTAAACCACGACAAAACACTACTGAAATATTCAAACTCTTGCATTTCAACGAAAGAAAACCAAAATAAACTTTGAAAAATCAAGAGAATGTAAGTGTGACAAGGTAAAACCACGATAAAACACTACTGAAATTCAAAATGAAGAAATTCAAAATGAACTTTGAAAAATTAAGAGAATGTAACTGCGACAAGGTAAACCAAATATTCCAACTCTCGCATTTCAACGAAACAAATTCAAAATGAACTTTGAAAAATCACAAGAATGTAACTGTGACAAGGTAAACCACGACAAAACACTACTGAAATGTTCCAACTCTTGCATTTCAATGAAAGAAATTCAAAATGAACTTTGAAAAATCAAGAGAATGTAACTGTGACAAGGTAAACTACAACAAAACACTACTGAAATATTCCAACTTTTGAATTTCAACGAAAGAAATTCAAAATGAACTTTGAAAGATAAAGAGAATACAACTATGACAGGGTAAACTACAACAAAACACTAAAGAAATATTCCAACTTTTGCATTTCAATGAAAGAAATCCGCAATGAACATTGAAAATTAAGAGAATGTAACTTAGACATGGTAAACTACATCAAAACACTACTGAAATATTCCAACTGTTGCATTTCAATGAAAGAAATCCAAAATTAACTTTGAAAATCAAGAAAATGTAACTGTGACAAGGTAAACCACGACAAAACACTACTGAAATAATCCAACTCTTGCATTTCAATGAAAGAAATTCAAAATGAACTTTGAAAATCAAGAAAATGTAACTTTTACAAGGTAAACCACGACAAAACACTACTGAAATAATCCAACTCTTGCATTTCAATGAAAGAAATTCAAAATGAACTTTGTAAAATAAAGAGAATGTAACTGTGACAAGGTAAACCAGAACAAAACACTACTGAAATAATCCAACTCATGCATTTCAACGATAGAAATCCAAAATGAACATTGAAAAATCAAGAGAATGTAACTGTGAAATGGTAAATCATGTCAACCCACTACTTAAATATTCCAACTTTTGCATTTCAACGAAAGAAATTCAAAATGAACTTTGAAAAATCACGAAAGTGTAACAGTGACGAGGTAAACCACGACGAAACACTAATGAAATGTTCCAACTCTTGCATTTCAATGAAAAAAAACTCATAATGAACTTTGAAAAATCAAGAGAATGTAACTATGACATGGTAAACCATGACAAAACACTAATGTTGTGTGGGGGAGTCAAAAATAGAGGGTGGGGCCTTTTTGTGTCCCAAAATGCGCAAATTAAAAAATATTTAAAAAAATGGGGGCTCAGGGGCCTTTGGGAGCCCGGGGGACCTTGGGGGGCCGGGGGGTTCCTTCGGGGTTGGGGTAGGGGGATCGGGGCCCTTTGGGGTTGGGGTAAAGAACCTCACAACACTGTTCAAATACAACTTGTGTATTATAACGACCACAGAATTTCACCCTCAAATCCTCTTCTAAAACATCTTCTAAAATCATCTTTTAAAATGTCTCTAACGTTTTTGCCGAAATAATTCCCTAAAATGTCTAAAACGGTTTCGCCCAAATAACCCCTAAACGTAAATTCTGCGTGTTTCTTTTGTTTTTGACATCCCTGCGCTGTCACATTTCAAATTACTAGGAAACCCTTTCCCGCGTTAATCTCTTCATCTCTGAGATCAAAATATCTCTTCCCCACCGTTAATGCGCATTTGCAAACTTCACCCGGAAACATTCTCCTGGACGAACTCCAAAGACATTAATAAACTTTGCCCGGAGACAATTTTTCCTTGGAAATACCTCAAAGACATTAATAAACATTGCCCGGAAACAATTTCTCGGAAACGTGTTCTCCCTGGGGATTCCATGCCCATATATGGTGTGGGATCGGGACTGACAGCACAGGTGTTCTCCCTAGGGACTCTATGCCCATATATGGTGCTACCACGTGGTCATGTCCGGATCAATAGGGTCATTTCTACTTTTATCATACAAATACCGGGCAAAAGACTATAAATTAGAGTTTTTTTTCTGTTTAACGGCCAAAAATTATTTATAAGCTCCTTCTGCAACATATTTACCCCAACAGTCCTAAGATATCCATTTTAAAGAAACGGGTCAGAAAGTTCAAGAAATGTGCCTTCAGAGATTGTATTATCCCTTCCTACCCAGAGACAAAGCATGAAATTATGGAGATAGCTCTGTTTAAAGTAGAGGTTTCATTGGCACATTTAAATGTAACCTTGTTAAAACCAGATTCAAACAAGAGTTTTTAATGTGTATGAGGCGAAGGGTGAGACCTTGGGAAGCGTATCCCTCCAACTATTTAACTTAATTCAACTGAGAACCATCTATTAAAACAAATGAAAGTACGAAAAAAATCTCTTTTTCCTCTTTCGGATTCTTCGGGGTTATGAAAAGAATTTTCGTAACCGATTAAATCTTAATAGCAAAAAAATATTAAGATTTAGGTATGACTGTCAAAACTCAAAATGCATTATATATACAGTGCTTCAAAAACTGGGCTTCGGGTTTATGAGCCTGCTGATTACAAATCTGGAGGCAAATACTGCAACAAAGACGTCAAAAATCAGATCACGCAAAGTGCGTGTTTTCACAAATGATGGACATGTCAGACCTAGCAGAAATCTGACTCATGCAATGATTTTCTATCCATAATGTATATTGTTGAAGCACCCGTAATTCGGTTGTTGGGATCCTACCATCTCCAATATCACACGCCTCTGAGCCCTAAATACGTGGACACGCTTTATCTCTTTCAACTAATGACCGTTTAGTTGAATGGATGTGGCCACAATGGTCAAACGTTAATCTTTCAAAATGATAAAGATCACAGCTTGACTGTGCTAAATCAAAACACGTCAAGTATGTATTTTCCAGAAGGTGTTTGGTTTCAACACATCAAAACAAACCAAGCACATATAACTCACATGCAGGGCCAGGTTTAAAGCTTTGACGCTTTTAGGCCCTTTCATTTTTACGAGAATTTTGGGGAAATCCCAGAAAATTCGGGGATAGTGGAAGCACTGAACAAAACACAACTGATGAGCCAAAAGTAATGGAAGAGAGAAGCGATACCAGAAAGGTGAATATTGGTCTTGATCTACCCGATTTCCAGAGTGCACCGAAGGAGCCCTGTCAGATAGATCTACAGCCACTGTCATTTGCTGATGTTCTACGGGCACTGAAAAACACGAAAAATAACAAAGCCCCCGGAGAGGATGGCATATCAGCAGAGATGTATAAGTTATCCCCCACACTATTGTGTCTGCTGAAAGACTTGCTTGTTGAGGTATGGACGACAAAGAAATTCCCAAAAGATTGGAAACTCTCAGTACTTATAGCGGTACATAAAAAAGGATACGAAGCAGTCTGCTTAAACAACTAATGTATATCATTAATAGACCAAGGGATGAAAGCCTTTTGTATAATCGCCCTCAACCGTTTCAAGAATGTCCGAGACAAGTTGACAAGACCAGAACAAGCAGGTTTCAGACCTGGCAGGGGCTGTCAAGAACATATTCTTACCCTCCGCCTCATCCTACAGCAGAGCGAGAGATTTCAACTGTCTGCTTTCACCACCTTCATCGACTTTGTTGCCGCTTTCGACTCCCTTATCAGGACCGAGCTTTGGAAGATCTTGGTGGAAGACGGTATCCCAGCAGAACTGATCGAGATACTCAAAGGATCCTATGAGTCTACACTCGCAAGAGTCCGAACTGCCGACGGCGAAACAACGGAATTGACGTTGTGTTAGGGGTTAAACAGGGGTGCCCCCTTTCGCCAGTTCTATTCAATTACATAATAGACTGGACAATGACGAATTCGCTATGCACCCACAAAGGGTTTGTCGTCGGTCAGAAAGAAGACAACCCGATCGTCCTGGCAGACCTTGACTTCGCAGATGATGTGTGCCTCAAGAGTAGCTCGTCGGTTTAGTTCCAAAAGATAGTCAACGATGTATCCTGTACATCAAAGAAAACTGGCCTCATGATCAGCAAGTCTAAAACAAAATTCATGAAAGCAAATGCCCCAAACCACCCATATGTCCAACTAGAGGGCGGAACCATCGAGACTGTTGAATAGTTCTGCTACTTTGGTTCTGTCCTAACACCAAATGGAGGTACAAAAGCTGACGTTAGAGTTCGAATAGGAAAGGCATGGGGTGTCTTCACAAGTATGAGAGATCGCTTTGGAATATACATGAAATTAGCATAAAAACGAAAATGAACGTCTACAAGGCAACTGTTCAATCGATCCTGCTGTACGTCCATGAAACTTGGATTCTGATGGCCAAAATAACACGTTCACTCGAAGTATTCGACCATCGCTGCATGAGACACATACTACGGGTCAGCCAATGGTTTCATATCTCAAACGCTGAGGTTCGAAGGAAGAATCTCTGGCAGACAGTCAAGAATGACCTGGATCCTTGGGATGGCTTCCGACGACACGGACGTCGCTGGGATAAAAACTGGCTGAAGATTAAAGAAGAAGCTGTTGCTGACTTATTATGTTGGATAAAGTCAGTCATCCCATCGTCCCTTTGTAATGGATAGGATGGATCTTCGTATAGGTCTAGCTGACAGTAAAAGTAAGTAAGTAATTTTTGGCCTGAAAACATAGTCCTTGAAATTCACTAAAATTGGTATTTAAGAGTTTTTTGAGCTTGTTGACTGCATATCTGAAGCTAATGCTGCAACATAAAGCAATACAATCTAAACGCGCTTTATATGCAAATAGCATTTGATTTTAGGCTTACCCATGGGGAAGGGTCTCAGATTATTTAACAAGCACGTAAAACAGGCTTCATAAAAACATCTTAACCGAAAAGTGGTCATGTTGCAACTTCTTGAAATCTTAGCCAAAGAAGGATTTTTGATATATAGAACTGAAGGTCCAAAATTCACGGCCCATGTTCCGGTTTCTTCTCCAGCATTCCTTCCCAGTCCCAAGTTCAATAACACATAGGCCTACATCTTTTGCCGTTTTAAACTCATAACTACTTAAGAAATTTATTGATATTATTAATAAAATCAATTAGCCAGCATTACTGCTGCCCAAGTATACAAAGGATGGGGCATGTCTTCCCTAGTTTTTAGCACTTCTAGATTTGGAAAGGTACTTTTTTGGGGGGACGTTTCATTCTAAAATACTTTTTCTCTCTTTCATTGAAAAAAGTCACAATCAGCAATTTCAATTGAATTAAGAAATTCCTAACCGCAGATTTCGTTGTCCGTCATTTCCACTTGTGAATAGTTGTGATACTTGTTGTAAAATTTTTCCTCAGCTCAGATTTCTTTTTGGTTCATTTTCATTCATCATTATCTCAGGATATATTTTTCCATGCATTTTGTCTTAGCTATTCGGATTGTCTTCTAACCGCAGATTCCGTCGTGCAAAATTTTCGTTTGCAATTCAGTGTGATTTTCGCTGTTGCTGTTCGGAGTCATTTGCAATCTTTTATAATTATGTATTCGCCATAGATACCAAAAACTGTTTCACCCATGGTAAAGGATAATGCAATTTGCTCATTAAATTGCAATATGAATGTGACGTCAATTAGGGATAAAGTACAGTGGAACAATCTTAAAAGTGTGTTAACTACACTTTTTTGCACACTTCTGCTCCTTGTAGACAGGATAGTTTCAGACTTACATTATTCATTTTCATCATCAGTTTGCGCTTTCTGGAGCGTTTTTTTTTATCATATTACATTTAGGAACATATTTTAATTGGTAAAACTGCAGTTTATCCCCTCTTGTGAAGTAGGTCTATAGGTAAACAGCGTCGTAACAAAATTCTTACTTCAATACATTCAGAAAATTTCTATCGTTATGAGCCTAAAATTGGGGCTATTCTTACTTCAAAGTATGCCAAAAATTGTAGTTAATACATTTTGAAGGCTGTTCCACTGTAATTTGTCCCCAACATCTCCCTTATGTGCAAATATATAGCATAAATTATATATTTATTGGGCATTTTGCCATGCGTCACTCGTGTTTCAAAACATGTAACCATAAATTGAATCAACGCTGACGAAATCATGAAACGGGAAAAGACACGGGGATTATCCACTATTGGCTATATATTTACACAAAAAGGGGGAGGGGTAAAGCGTAGTGGAGGAGCCTTCAAAAATGTATACACTACAATTTTTCTGCATATGATGAAGTCAGAATTGCTTTCTTAACTTGTTTCCTTCTCAATAATTCTAGGCTTATACCTTTCCATCTAATCGCTTCCATTTAACTGCAGGTAGCCCTACCCATTTTGGCACTTTTAATTTTTTCAATATGTAAAATATACTCTAAAGTATATTATTGGAAAAACAAAGAACCTTAGGGGAGAGGTCAGGTCAAAACCGATGAGATCAAAACCGGCTCCTACAAGTTTTTTAGGCTAAAATAGTCTATCGTTAAAGTTTCATCACGACAGTGCTTTTTGGAGTAAAAATATTCCTGGAAGGATGGGTAAACTTTCTGGAGCAGGGAAAGGGGATAGCAACCGTTACATTGGGATGAAATATGGCCTTAAGTTACCTCTCTGGTGTTGGTGTGAAATACAGCTGAAAAAAAAATGACTTTTCAATAATAGATTTATCCCAAGTTTCACCGTCATAGGATATTTCCCTCCCCCCCCCTATTACTGTGTTATATCTCAAATTTACGCTTTGTTCTCTTTTGTATTGAGGGGGAAGGGGGTGGGGCCAATATATACGAAATTCTATAAATGATATATGAAAAAGGTGAATACACTGCTCAATTCCTTTTTTATGCTCTTTTCAAGTATAATAATTAATTCACTCGTAAATGCAACCCCACCCCTGATGGTCCCATACATAGCCCAAGGAATATCTAAATGCTAAAAGAAAATACTAAAACAATGAAATTCCTATTATATGATAAGCAGTATGTTTTTATTAGTCAGATTATCATGTTTCCTTCCATTATTATATACTTTTTAAAATCCTTTTAAACAATATTTTGGTAAATTCAATCATACACCGAGATCAGTAACAGAGTGAGAAGATAAGCAGTTTAATATAGGAACTATAACATATGACTGCATTGATGTAACAAAGAAATACTTTATTAGGCCTACATTTGGGATCATCAGGAGGGGGGATATATCTGCAAGCAAATTGATTAGTCCATTTGGAGAGAGCATAAAAAAAGGATCGGCTACTGTGCTCATCTTGTCTCTGTGGTAGTAATTGAAACCCGTTTGTAGTAACCGGAGATTTGACTGGGGACATCTTAAATTTTCTCTGACTATACTGCAGTCGCCAAGTCGTGAAGATCCAGCGGAAAGTGGAACTGACCTATAACACCGGCTAGCGAAAATCATTGTGAATAACGACTGAAAAGCACGTTCTTTAAACATTTCATCGCTCTTCCATTTAGACCCCGAAGCCGCGCCGAAAATCGGCGGCGCGCCGCCGAGCTTGCATCAGCGCGCTGACGCCGCCGCTGATTCTATCGGCGGCGGCGTCACTAATGCGCCGCCGTTTTTTCTCTTTTTTGCTTATCGATATCGACCTCCGGGCTTCAACCGTCATCCCGGCTAATCTGTTTCTTAAAAATAAATACTGTCGTCTTGGGCTCGCCATGTATATCGGTTCATAGGAAGGAGAAGAAGAAATTTTTCTTGAAACAAAAATTCTACCTTCCACTTTAAAATTCTGTTCATTTTGCTTTCTGATTTTTCGGATTAAAAGAGGTAGGTAAAAGAGCATTAGGCAATTCCGGATTTTGTCATAGGCAGCGCACTCGCGATGTATAATTAAAGAAAACTTTTGGCACAATGTATTATTTTTTTATTTTTTTTTTTCCATACCCGGGCAATTCGTATCGAAGGAGTTGTCGTATAAACTTAAAAAAGGGCTCATTCGATTGGAAATTGGAATAACTAGTGCCCTTTTTAATAGTCGAAAGGGATTGGAGGGCAGCTAACATCCTGTCCACGCCCACCCTTTCCCCAAACACATCCAATCAAAATTGTAAGATAGCCATTTGTTCAGAGTAACTGATTTCCAGAGAGAAATTATATTTTTGAGGAGGCTACTCCCCCACAAGCCTTAGGGCAAGGGTTTTGTAGTTATGCCCTGGAGGTATATAAGAACGATTTTGGCTCAATGTATTATTTATTATTTTTTCCTTTAGACCAGGGCATTTCATATCGAAGAAGTTGTCGTAGAAACTTTGAAAAGGGCTCATTCAATTAGAGATTGGAGTGGCTTATGCCCTTTTTAATAGTCGAAAATGATTGGAAGGCAACTACCACCCCTTCCACACCCACCATTTCCCGAAACAAATACAATCAAAATTTTGAGATAGCCATATTGTTTAACGTGGTTGACAGATCTTGAAATTAGGTCTTAGAGGATGACAACCACCCTCACAGCCCTTAGGGTAAGGGTTGTTATTTATGCCCTGGGGACATATACGGTGTTTATAGAAAGCGTTGTCGTAGAAATTCAAAAAGGGATCATTAGTTTGGAAATCGAAAAGCCTAGTGCCCTTTTTAATAATCGAAAGTGATTGGAAGGCTTGAAATTTTTATAGTAGAGATCGATGTGGGTATAATGCATTATTTTTTTTTTGTTGTTGTTGTTTATACCAAGGCATTTTGTATTGAAGGAGTTGCCGCAGGAACTTCGAAAAAGGGCTCATTTGATTGGAAATAGAAAGGGCTGATGGCCTTTTTAATAGTCCGAAGTGATAGGAGGGTAACTAATCCCCCTCCCACGCCAACCCTCCCATTTGCCTTTATGTTTAAAAAGTAAATGTTGCCTTAAGATTAAATCAAAATGCACTGTGTTTATGTTAATTCCCAATAAAGCATCTCAGCAGTATCCCAAGAACGACTGAGGGTATTATGTTCAAACTTTCAGGGCTTCTTCTGCTCTTAAAATTTGACCAAATCAAAATAGCGTAAGTGTATCCAAGCTATCAAAGAAAGTAAACAAATTTGTTTGCGAATGTTATCAAGTTTACCCTTTCAGGTCAACTAGAGGAGGTATGAAACTAAATTAAACACTATTATTTGTGTCCAGATTTTTATAAGAGTCTATGTTTTTAAATTTTGCTGAAAATTGTTTTCCAGCATACAAATAGCAGGCCAAACTATAAATTCTTAAGAAAACGAAAAGATTTAAAGTATTATTTTCTTTTTCCCTGAAAAGACTATGCCAATATAAAACGAACAGAAATTAATTAAAAAAAACTGTTTCCAAAAAATAATTTTTTCAAAGAAAAGTAAAGAACTACATTAAACGAAAAATGAGCAAAATTAAAATCAAATAATCTACAAAGCGTTAAACTATCACAAATCAGCATCGATAAATAAATGAAGCACAAAACGAACAGAAATTACAATAAATAACCGAGTCAAACTCAAAACGAGCAGAAATTAACATAAGTTGGGCTCAAACCCCCTATGCCTTCCCAAGGCCAGACATTAATTTGTACTTTTTGGGTTTCATTTATTTATCGATGCTGATTTGCGGTAGTTTCCCGCTTGGTAGATTATCTAGAACTAGTATAGAAATATATCTATAGAAATCAATTACATTTTTTTGCACAGTTAGCAGAGCACACTGAAGTTGAAGTAGCCTTAAACTTTGACTTGAAACGTCATACCACTTCTTTCAGAAAAGAATTTCGGAGGTTCATTCCGTGTTGATAAGAAAAGAGGGTAAAGGTGCAGTTTAGTTCCTCCTGTAGTCTAGTGCGCAGGAGCCCTATGGTGAAGGTGCAGGTTTGTTCTTCCTTATAAAACAACTTATTTCAGCAGATACAAAGAAGAAGCCCATTTGCGGCATTCTGTGGGACCCCAAGTTCCAATGCTAGTATCAGATCCCGCGAGTGGCAGTTTACGCTCGTCAAGTTCTGGCTGTACCGGCCACATGTGCCCCAGCTAAACTGCTTTTTAGAATGACAGGACTGATAGTGACTGCAAAAAGATCAATGGCTCCAGGCGGAGTGAACAAACTCACTTTTGTTACATCAATTGTAACTGAAGTGATGTAACCGCTGATTTAAAATTGTTGGTGTTGTTAAGCCATGGTATTTGATTTGTATACAGTGTTTTTTTGATGTTGCTATTTGTTGTTTTTTTTTCACTTCCTTTTCGTATGTATTTGATGAACAGGAGATGTTTGAACTTCAAACTTTGAAAGTTATACACACATTAGCCTAAATCATTAACAAGAAGGAAATGACTAAACACGGGATTTTATAGGAACAATGCTATGTTAAACATAAACACAACATAAGTTTCCCTGGGTCTAGTGGCTAAAAATGAGAATTTTACTTGGTGAACATCGAGAATTCGACGGTGAACATAAACACTTTCCGCACGGCCCAAAAAATTCTTGTTTTGTCATATTGTTCTTGTATGTTTTTAGCCAACCATTTAAAAATCCTTAGTAAAATCGAGGTTGAACGTGCTTGGTGAAGTGGAATTTTTATTATTATTTTGAATTAGAAAAATCGGCGCGCCGTGGTCTAAAATCGGCGGCGCGCCGCCAAAAAAATTTTGGCGCGCTTGGCGGCGCCCCGCCGCCGATACTGAATCACACATTCGCCGCAGTCATTTCGGCGTGGCTCGGCTTCGGAGACTACTTCCATTGTCATAATACATTTTATGCATAAACTAGCGTTAACAATTGGGTCTCAGCCAATGGCAAGGATGGCGGAACTGTGTGGCGCACATGGCGTTATCAGATATACAGTATGTAGCGGAAAGCAGGTGACCCCTCAGGTCACAGTCATGATTTTGTAGTTTTCAAAAGCACTGTTCATATATTTACGTTACTGAATAAAAAATTCAGAAAAAATTGAAATTGGAGGCTTTATTCAAATCACGAGTATAATAAATTGAATTTAGCGCAAAAAATTACTATCAAGAAACAGTTGTCACTAGCGTCATGAATCCGCTTTCCAACTTTGGTAAATTCTTGTCTTGTCGTGAATCCAGACAATCACGACTGCCTAAATTCAGACATCTTTCAGCCCGAAAGCTGTCAGGCAGCTTTCAGCCCGTCGCGAATATAAGATGGAAAGTTAAGTTGGCATCACTATTAATCTTGCAAATAACTCACCAACAGGATCGTATCCAGGATTTTTTTTGGAAGGAGGGAGGGGGTTACAAGAGGATTTTTTCGGGGAGGGGGGGGGTACAAAGAAATAAAAAAAAAATGTTTATATTCATTTTTTTATTCCCCCCCTATATATGCCAATTCAGGTCAATAAATACCAAAACATTTTATTGAGTTAGGACTCAAGTGAATACACCATTCAATGCCTTTTTTATGCTGATTACGAATATAATAAGCATTTATATCGGGAATGATTTTCAGCCCCCCCCCCTATATAGGCCCCGTTAGGGTAAGTTAGGTTAGGTTGGGGTGGTTAGGTTAGGTATAGCCTATATAGGCGGGGCTGGAATTTATTTATAATAGAAATTCTTAATATATTTGTAATTAGGATAAAAAAAGGCATCAAATGGTGTATTCACTTTATTTGAAACTCAATAATATGATTTGAGTATATATTGACCCCAATTCAGGGTTAGGTTGTAGAAATATATACCCTGAATTGGCATATATAAGGGGGAGGCTGAAATTCATTTCCGATAGAAATGGTTACTATATTCGTAATCAGCATAAAAAAAGGCATCGAGTTGTATATTCACTTTATTTCTAACTCAATAATATGATTTGGTAGAACTTTACCGGGGGGCGCCCCCCTAGCGTAGTTTGAAGTAGTTTAACTTACTTAATTAACTCAAGTTTGCGTTAATTAAACTTGCTCCTAACGCAAGTTTGTCAGATCAACCTATTTTGCGCCCTCCCCCAATCTAGTTTTTTTTCGGATCAACCTACTTTGCGCCCCCCCCTAAAAAGTTCCGAATCCGCCCCTAGACCAACCACAAAGTATTTATCGCGCTCCATAATGTACAGTTACTGCTTATATATTTTACTTATTTATATCAATAATATTAACATATTTTACAACAATTAAATCATAAGATACTTACCATTAATAAAAATAAACAAAACTATGCTAGTCCAAAAATCCATTCTCAGCGCACACTGTTCATACTACCTTGATGCGTTAAGTAAAACCAGAGGAAAACATAGTCTGTTACGACACAAAGGCAGAAAACACGTTTGGAATTTATAATTGTTAATAAAACTCAGCCCAATAAAATATTTACTCTAATTAAAGAAATAGAGGCCGAGAGTAAGGAAACCTTGGATAATGATTAACATTAAGTTTCACAACTTTTACCTGATGAACATACCAAAATATTTGCGTGTTATAAATTATATTGAAGTGCTTTCTTAAATTAATTCAAATCACAAATTTAAGGCTAGCCGTTTTTGTAAATAATTCGTTTTGTTCCTGAATATTCGAGGGATATTTTTCTGATCGCACATTCAGTTCAGAAAGATATACTAAAGGATGGGGGGGGCTATGGACGAGCCCCCTCCTAAATCTAAACTTTTTTGGATATTTGGGCGCTTATTATTTAAAATATAAAATAAAATTTGTTATTTTTTATTATTATTGGTCCTCCCTCCTAAAATAATCTTGCATTCGTGCCTGGATGAAAAGCATATACAAAGTAAGAAATGGTGGGGCCTCCAGCCCCACATCAAGGGACTGTAAGTTATGCAAGTTGCCCAATGTTAACATATAAGGTTTTTTATTGGAAAAAGGGCATGTTTTAACCTGGGTCTCCAAAAGGCTTCGGATATTAAGGTGAAACATTTAGGAAATTTGAGAGGGATGCCGATCACAATCAAAACACACTATGTGCTTGCTGGTTGTGAGTAGAGAATATTGGCAATATCTAAGGAACAGCTGGGGTATTGAGTTGAAACTTTCAAGGCATATTGAGATGTTTAAGAGAGATTCGAGAGCAACTAGCCCCGACTCCTCTTTCCCCTTTTTAGATGGCTCTTCTTCTTCTTCTGCTCAACTTTGAGAGAAATTTTGAAATTGCCATTTTGTTCAAACTAGTCTAAAGGTCTAATAGATGTGCCTCCAGGGAAGCCATACCATCCGCAGCCCCGGGGCAAGGATTGTCAATTACTCAAATTTGCCCAATGTTTACATGCGTGATTTATCATTAGGAAAAGGGGGGCTTTTTGATTTTGAGGCTAAGGGTATTAAGGTGAAAGTTTGGAGAGTAGAGAGGAGTATATAAAACTAAATCAAAAGTCACTATGTACATCTAGTTTTTTGAAAAGGAGGATCTGCGCTATTTAAGAACGACTAAGGGTATTAACTTGAAATTTTCGGAACATGTGGAGGGGGAGGTTGAAAAGATTTCGGAGAATAACCAGCCCTCTTACCTTTTCAATGTACCCCGATCCTCTATCACTGATATTTTTTTTTTTTAAAGTGATCTTGTTGTCTAGTAACTATGTCTAGTATCTATGCTGTCTTGGTCTAGTAACTATGCCTCCGGGTGCATTGCTCCCCACAGGCGCTAGGGCAAAAATTGTAAATTGTGATATTTGCCCTTTTTAACATTCAGGAATTATTATAGGCAGCACAATAGCCATGCCTAAGTAAAGAACAATGTTGACAATGAACTATTTATTTATTTGTTCTCCTTTATTCTTCTATTTATTTATCTAACCAACACACTTTGTATAGAAGGAGTTGTCGTAAAAACTTCGAAAAGGGTTCGTTCGATTGGAAAATGAAAATTCTAGTGCCCATTTATGATCCAAACGTGATTGGAGGGCAACCAGGCTCCCCCACGCCCGTCATTTCTCCAAACACATCCAATCAAATTTTTGAGATAGCCATTCTTTTAATCATAGTTGAAAAGTCCAGTAATTATGTCCTTGCGGATGACAACCCACAACAGACCTCAGGACAAGGGCTATAAATTGTAATAATTGCCAATTGCTAACATATAAAGTTTTCATTGAAGGGAGTGTCGTACAAACTCTGGAGAGGGCTCATTCGACTGAAAATCAAAAGATCTAGTGCTTTTTAAGAGTCAAAAGTGATTTGAGGGCA
The DNA here is from genome assembly GCF_049724085.1 of Artemia sp. Qi Xiang Cuo. Lineage (NCBI taxonomy): Eukaryota > Metazoa > Arthropoda > Branchiopoda > Anostraca > Artemiidae > Artemia > Artemia sp. Qi Xiang Cuo. The sequence continues at coordinate 90,393,216 of NC_142796.1, forward strand.
ATTGCCCCCCATCCCCCGTACTTTTTCCCCATATGCATCCAATAAAAGTTTTGAAATAGCCATTTTATTCAAAACAGTCAAAAGATCATATAACAAGGCCTTCGGAATTGACACAAACCCGTAGAGACTTGGGGGAAGGGTTGTAATCTATGCCCCGGGGTATATAAGGTTTTTTATTGAAGAAGTGGTCGTATAAACTTTAGAGGAGGTTCATTTTATTAGTTATTGAAGTTTGCAGTTCCCTTTTAATAGTCAAAAGTGATAGAGGGCAACTAGCACTACCCTTCCCCCTCCCCCTGCCAAAGTCCTCTTTTCCCCAAACACATCTTATTGAAGTTGTGAGATACTCATTTGGTTAAAATAGTCCAAAGAAAATGTAAAAATGCCTCCAGGGTTGACAGAAGCCCCCAGAACCCAGGGGCTAGGTTGGAAGTTACGCCCCGGGGGCATATAAGATTCTTATAGAATAGGTTGTCGCACAAAACTTTCGCATTTGATTGTAAAAATTGGAAGTTGTAGTGTTCTTTTAAAGAGTCAAGAGTGATTGGAACGCAACTAGCCCTCCCCCAAGTTCATCAATTTCCAAAACATATCCAATCCTAATTTTGAGACAGCTATTTTATTCAACATTTTTGAAAGGTCCAGTAATCCTGGGTTTAGAGATATAAAATCCCCTACAGCCATCAGTACAGTCAGCAAAGTACAGTCAGTAAGTGAGGATATTCGTTTATTGTTTATATATGCATATCTTATTGAGAAAGGCGGGCAAGTCTGACCTTTACTTTCCAAAAAGACAAAGAGCATTCAGTTAAGTCTTTCAAAGAATGTTGACGGGAGTATTGAGCTGAATCGATAAACGTTTATTGTATACGGATTGTCAAAAGGGCATAATTCAAGAATGACTAAGCACATTAATTTGGAACTTCCCAAAATCGATAAGCGGGATAAACAATTGACCAAAAGGCTATATTTGCACGCTACTACTACTACTACAGGTATTGCTGATTCTACTACTGTCACAACAACTACTACTACCACTAACACTACTACTTCCGTAGTGAGTACTACCAAGGCTGAGGATATTGAAATAAACACCTGAAGAAACGTTGAGGGGAAAGTTGTACTACATCAAAACATAATATGTGTATACAGATTGCTGATACGAGTGTATCAGCAATGTTTTTGGATCGGCTTACCGTGTCAAGAGGAAACTTTCGAGGCATCATGAGTGTGATGTTCAATTGACTAAAAGGCAACATATACCTCTTACTACTACTATTAATAATGTTGCTACTACTACCAATACACCACTTACTGCTACTACTGTTCCTATTAATAACCCTATTTCTATGATACTAGTACATTTAATGCTACGTGAATGAAGATGAGACTTTGACAAAATATTGAGGGGGAATTGGAACTAAATCACTACACACTATTTGCCTGTAGATCGTCAAAAGGGCATAACTTAAGAATGGATTTGGGTATTAGGTTGGAACTTTTTGTGAATGCTTACATGGGAAGATCAATTGACAAAAAAACAATAGTTGCATGCCACCACTAACACTACAACCACTGCTACTTTTACTAATTCTACTACTACTACTACTATTACTACTACTACTAATAATACTGCTACTAAACTACTCCAACTACTACGTCCAGTACAGCATCTTGGAAGGCTTAAAGTATTAAGATTTTCAGGGCGTCAAAAGGGCACATCAGCAATATATTTGGAACGGCTTACCGTGTGTGTATGACTTATCTTGCTTTTAGTAGGGGGTTTTTCACTAGCAGCAATAATCTGTGTCTAAAAACAAGAATCAAAATAATACATTCGCGCTTTGTCATGATGTAAATAAAATACATATTTGGAATTATGTATATTAATTATGTAATTCGAACTATGTATATTTGGAATTATATACAAATACATATTTTTATATTTGGAATTATGTGACACACACAACACATTATAATAAATAATACATTTGTACTTTATAACATTTCACGGAAGTCCAAATATAAAAGTATGAACAGATAACATACAAGTAAATAAGAAAACTCTGAAATAAAATATATATGGAGTGAGCCAAAAACATATTAATAAAATAACTCTAAAATAAAAATATATAGGGAGTGAAAAAACAAAGAAAAAAAAAGTCTTATGGCGAGTGAACCAAACCAGTAATCTGCACAAATCTACCTAATAAGCTTGTGCTTAGTCCTCTAGCCCAAGGGGATGAGGTGTAATAACCCTGGACAGCACGCATTGTGAATGCTTTAAACGACTTCTCACACCCATTCCTTAATATTTCTCTATCCTTGTCATATTTTCAGAAGTTAAAGATGAGGTAGCGTATATCTTCATATACGCCGTATGGGTCACAGTTGGGGGGTGTGGGCTAGACGAAATAGGCATGTTGAAAAGATTCAGAATCGGAGATATTTCTTTTGAAGGATGATTATGACCACAGAGATCTAAGAGCTGGGCATGAGAAAAATGGAGCCTAAACTCTTCTTCTTCCAAAATTTTTAACTGATTGAAGACAGAAATTCGGGACCAGGTATAGGGGTGTAAGTGATGAGATCCAGTTGGGATGCTTATTTTGCAAGCAAGTCTGCTTGTTCAATTCTGCTCTCCCAAAGTGCACGGGAACTCATATAAATAAAACTGATATACATTCTCTTGATAATTGTGTAACCAAGTTTTCAATCTGGATGGCAACATTTCTTGTTGTTGCTCGTGTGAAAGATAAATCCAGAACTGACTGTGAATAATTGCAGACAATATGCTTTTGATGTCTGATGTCTATTCTGCTTGACATGGCTTGAAGAGCGAAGTTGATTGTCATAAGCTCAACAGAAGAAACTCGTCAGGTTTGGGGGAGAAAAAACAAGGAGAAATAGATAGGCTCTGGCAGGGTATAATAAATGCACAACTGTTTTTCCCATATTTGCGTCATCTTTGTAAACTTGGGTGTAGTCCTGATAGTTTGCCATCTTTCCCAGGATGATTATTCTCACCAGTACCTGGGCAGTTCTTCATTTTTGTGACACTGATCATAGGAATAACCAATTCACCAATTACTATGGAAGTCTTAGAAGAAACATCATCTAAATTAGCAGTCAGTTTGCCGTTCTCTATGGATTTTTCCACACCAGGAAGGCATAGGAATATTTGGAAAGCGGGCATTTTGTTTGGCTTATAACGTGTATCAGGGTTGTGGTGACTAATGCTTTCTTTGTACATTAATTAAAAAAAACCTTTTCCACAAAATAAGCTTTTCAAAGAAAAGTAAAGAACTCCATTAAACAAAAGAATTAGGAAAAATAAAATAAAATAATCTACCAAGCGTGAAACTACCATAAATCAGCATAGATAAATAAATGAAACCAAAAACGAATAAATGTTTTTACTTTTATAACTTTAATAAATCAAATGATATTAACATTTTGATTACTAATTATCAGTAGGTGTATTAAAGTGACAATGCAAATTCATTTGTATTTTTTCAGTAAAGTGCAAATTTTTTTATGGCCTTGGGAAGGCATAGGGGTTTTGCGCCCAACTTATGTTAATTTCTGCTCGTTTTAAGCTTGACTCGGTTATTTATTGTAATTTCTGTTCGTTTTGGGTTTCATTTATTTATCGATGCTGACTTGTGGTAGTTTCACGCTTGGTTGATTATTTGAATTTATTTTTGCTCATTTTTTGTTTAATGGAGTTCTTTACTTTTATTTGAAAAACTTATTTTGTGGATAAAGTTTTTTTTATTAATTTCTGTTCGTTTTATATTGACATAGTCTTTTCAGGGAAAAATAAATGAATTCTTTAGATCTTTTTTTTTTTTTAAAACTTTATAGTTTGGCCTGCTATTTGTATGCTGGAGCAAAATTTTCAGCAATTTTTAACAAAATACACTCTTTTAAAAATCTGGACACAAATAGTTCTATTTAATTTAGTTTTATTCCTCCTCTAGTTGACCTGAAATAGAAAACTTGATACCATTCGCAAAAAAAATCTGTTTACTTTCTTTGATAGTTTGGATATACTTACGCTATTTTGATTTGATTAAATTTTAAGACAAGAAGTAGCCCCACAATTTTGAACATAATACCCTAAGTCTTTCTAGGGATACTGCTGAGATGCCTTATTGGGAATTAGCATTAACACAGTGCATTTTGAATTAATCTTAAGGCAAAATTTAGTTTTTAAACATAATGGGCAAACGACAGGCTGGGCGTGGGAAGGGGATTAGTTGCCCTCCAATCACTTTTGACTATTAAAAAGGGCTTCAGCCCTTTCTATTTTCAATCGAATGATCCCTTTTCGAAGTTCCCACAATAGCTCCTTCGATACGAAGTGCCCTGGTCTAAACAACAACAACAACAAAAAATAATACATTATACCCACATCGATCTTTACTATAAAAATGTCAAGCCTTCCAATCACTTTCGACTATTAAAAAGCGCACTAGGCCTTTAGATTTCCAAGCGAATGAGGCCTTTTTGAAACGACAACGCTTTCTATAAACACCTTATATTCCCCCAGGGCATAAACTACAACCCTTACCCTAGGGCTCTTAGGGTGGTTGTCATCGTCTAAGACCTAATTTCCAGAACTTTCAACTACGTCAAACAAAATGCCTGTCTCAAAATTTTGATTGGATGTGTTTGGGGAAATGGTGGGCATTAGTCGCTCTCCAATCACTTTCACCTATTAAAAGGGCACTAGCCCTTTCAATTTACAATCAAATGAGCTCTTTCGAAGTTTCTACGACAAAATTCACTAAAAACCTTATATGACCCAGGCCATAAGTTACAACCCTTGCCCTGAGGGCTGGAGGAGGGGGGGTTCATTTTCAAAGACCTAATTTCCAGAACTTTTTACTACGTTGAACAAAATGGCTACATGAAAATTTTGATTGGATGTGTTTGGAGGAAGGTGGGTGTGAGAGGGGGGTTTGTTACCCTTCAATCACTTTCGACTATTAGGAAGGGCACTAGCCCTCTCAATTTTCAATTGAATGAGCCCCTTTTGAAGTTTTACGGCAACTCTATCGATAAAAACTTTATATGCCCCCAGGGCATAACTTACAACCTTTGCCCTGGGGGCTCTGGAAGGTTTGTAATCCTTAAATACATAATTTCCAGAACTTTCAACTACGATGAACAGAATGGCCATCTCTAAACGTTGATTGAATGTTTTTGGGGAAATGGTTGGCGTGAGAGGGGGTTAATTACTCTCCACCCACTTTTGACTATTAAAAAGGGCAATTTTAATTTCCAGTCAATTGAGCCATTTTTAAAATTTCTACAACAATTTTCTATATAAACCTTATATGCCCCCGGGGCATACCTTACAATCCTTGCACTGAAGGATCTGAGGGGGCTATCATCCTAAAAGACTTAATTTCTAGAACTTTCAACTACTTTGAACAAAATGGATGTCTCAAAATTTTGATTGGGTGTGTTTGAGAAAATTATGGGAGTGAAAGGGGCGTTACTTGCTCTCCAGTCCCTTTCAACTATTAAAAAGGCACTAGGCCTTTCAATTTTCAATTGAAAGAGCCCTGTTGAAGTTTCTACGACGACCCTTTCAATAAAACCCTATATACCCCTAGGGCATAACTTACAACCCTTGCCCTGAGGGCTGTGGGAGGGATGTCATCTTTAAAGACTTAATTTTCAAAATTTTCAACTACTTTGAATAAAATGGCTATCTAAAAATTTGGATTGGATGTGTTTGGAGAAAAAATGGGCGTCAGAGGGGGGTTAGTTGCCCTCAAATAACTTTTCACTATTAAAAAAGACACTAGCCCTTTGAATTTACATTCGAAATAGCCCTTTTTGAAGTTTCTACGACAAAGATTTCATTAAAAGCCTTTTATGCCCCCAGGGCATAACCTATAACCCTTGCCTTGAAGACTCTGGGGGGAGTGTCCTGCTCAAAGCTATAATTTCCTGAATTTTAGACTGCATGGAACAAAAGGCTATCTCAAAATTTTGATTGAATGTGTTTGGGGAAATGGTGGGTGTGGAAGGGTTGTTAGTTGCCTTCCAATAGCTTTCGACTATTAAAAAGTTTACTAGCCATTTCAATTTGCAATCGAATGAGCCCTTTTTGAAGTTTCTACAACTACGCGTTCTATAAAACCTTATATGCCCCCAGGGCATAACTTACAACCCTTGTCCTGACGGCCTTGGGGATTGTCATCCTCAAAGACCTTAATTCCAGAAGTTAAAACTACGTTGAACAAAATGGCTATCTCAAAATTTTGATTGGATGTGTTTGGGGAAATGATGGGTGTGAAAGGGGTGTTAGTTGTGGTCCAATCACTTTTGACTATTAAAAAGGGCACTAGCCCATTTAATTTCCAATCGAACGAGCCTTTTTTCAAGTTTTTACGACAACGCTTTCAAGAACAACCTTATATACACCCAGGGCATAACTTACAACCCTTGCCCTGAGGGCTGTGAGGGAGTGTCATCCTCAAAAAATATAATTTCTGTATGTAAATCAACTACGCTGAACAAAATGGCTATCTCAAAATTTTGATTGGATGCGTTTCGGGAAATGGTGGTCGGGGAAGAGGTGTTATTTGCCTTCCAATCACTTTCGACTATTAAAAAGAACACAAGCCACTCCAATTTCCAATTGAATGAGCCCTTTTCGAAGTTTCTATGACAACTTCTTCGATACAAAGTGCCCTTCTCTAAAGGAAAAAATAATAAATAACACATTGTGCCAACATCGTTCTTATTTCTCCCCAGGGCATAACTTAAAATCCTTTCCCTGAGGGTTGTGGGGGAGTTTCCTCCTCAAAAACATATTTTCTATCTGGAAATCAACTACGCTGAAAAAATGGCTATCTCAGAATTTTGATTAGATGTGTTTGGAGGAATGATGGGCCCGTGGGGTGGGGGGGGGGGGTTAGTTGTCCTCCAATCACTTTTGAATATTAAAAAGGGCAGTAGCCCCTGCAATTTACAATCGAATGAGCCCTTTTCGAAGTTTCTACGATAACTCCTTCGATACGAAGGGCCCTGGTATAGAAAAAGAAAAAAACGAAAAAATTATAATGCATTGTGTCAACATCGTTCTTTACTTAGGCACCGCGGTTGCGCTGCCTATGATAATGTGAATCTTGAGCTTTATTTTATTTGCAAAATATCTTGCAAGGAGATATTTTCTAATGGGCATCGTTTGGGGCATCATTTGGCCCCCCCCCCCCAATAATGTGGATAAAATATATTATACATCCCGTGCCCTTTGACTATCCAGATATGGACCCCTCTTGCCCCCCCCCCCCCAATATAAATTCTGGAGATTCGCCACTGTCATTAGCTCTGCCTAAAATTGTATGAAGGGTAGTTTCAAATTTTTCAGGAGACATTTGTTAGATCTATCAATAAATGATCCATATTCTATCTTGAATGTCCCCAATGACTTGAATTAAAAGCTGTGGTGGCTCATCTTCTTCCAAGGCAGAGAGCATTAATGAAGTTTTTCTTTATTTGAGACTGCCAATCCAGCTCATCAATTCAATTTCCATACCGAATTTATTGGGGAGACGCTCACTGCGACGCTTTTGTATCGTCTAACAAGGGATATTAATTTTCTGAAATTTTAAAAAAATTTTTAGCTGAAATTTTAAACAAGGAAACCATGGAGTATGTTGAATTGCCTTTCGTTGCGTATTGACTCTTTTTTTATATTAACAGATAAATGTATACAGATGAGGCTGCCATTACAACTGTGTTTTAAAATTGTCCAAACAAGGTTCTGAAGAGAGGTTCCACAACGTTGCCACAATAAATTTTCTCAAAAATCTCATGGTGGGTTTAATGTTTAGAGTTAGCTACTTTTCTGGTGATGAATACTTTGACAATAATGATGAATAAATTACTGCAAACAATTCAGAGAATCGTGAACGTGACGAAACTACTGTGAAGGTGGTCTCTCATTTGTGGCTGATAGAACTAACCATGCTAAAAGACTATGCAAGAGAAATGAAAGTCTTCAGAAATTTTAACTGCATAATTCCTTCGTCTGCACCCCCAGAGCAACTGTTTTCGGTTGATGGAGGAAGTTTTACCCAAAAAGGAACTAGCTTAGAGATGCTGTGTTTGAAAAGCTACTACTTCAGCCTTGTAAGTTCAGAGGAGAAGCTTCTCCTGTGAATTATTTATAATCTGGATACCAGCATTTTCGCAACCTAACCTGTGAACAATAAGTGAATAACTCATGTTTTTGATAAGACTTGTGGATATTTTGACTTAAATTGACCCATTAACCTGTTTCAACTTTGTTAAAATAGTGAATATTTAAATTTCTTGGCAACTGAAAAGTAAACACTAAACCAGATTACTGGTACTTTTCTCGTTACTGTTGATTATTTTGAATTTATTGAGAAACAAATTCAAACTAGTGTTCGAATTTGTGATTTTGAATAGTTCAAATGTTTGGAGAAAAGAAGCCTACAAAACAACCTCCTGATAGAGATATGAGTGAGTCACCATTTCAACCATCTTCAAAAGCCCTTGCTAGACTTTCCCCCCTACAACTGTGTCTGTACCAGCGACCTCTCTGAAGTGTATTCATACCCCAAACACGGATACCACCCAATGTCCATCCCCCTCAACAACTGATACTGAAAAAGACCAAGAACGCTTTAAGATAGTAAACTCGGCCAAGCGTAGAAAACAGAGAACAAAAAAGTCCACCACATTCAGCAATAATTCATCAAACCGATACCACGAACAACTCTTTAAGAAATCCAGCTGATTCCCCGTTAAGTATTCAACTAGTTCCCCAATCTGATAATCGCTTGTTTAACAACTCTGATATACCAAAGTTGTGAGTTTCTCTTTTCAAGACCATTCGTTGCAGCTTTAATATGAATATAAACAGATTAAATCCCTAGGTACCCTTTTGAACGATACCACATCAGTGAAAAAGGTAATGGAGCTGAAAAGTGTTTAAAATATTGTTGTCACAGCCGGTATGGGGTCCCCAAACCCAATACAAACAAAGATAGGGCTCTACAATGTCCCTAAATCGTTTCTAAACTCAGACCTGATGGAAGCATTGATGAACGTAAAAGGGGAATATATTCCGGTCTCTAGTGTCCATACCCTTGGTTGCAAAACCACTGAAACCTCAAACTTTAAAACAGTGTTGTTTGAGCTTCAAGGACAATTTAATATTGACAGTGTTCCTCTTTGGCCAACAAAATCTTTCAAGCCATACAAAGAAAAGCCATTACAGTGTATGAAATGTCTAAGGCTTGGACACACAGATAAATACTGCAGAGAGGATTCCAACATTTGTAACATTTGCCTAGACAATGACCATAATGAGTCAAACTGTCAGTTTGGCCCAGTGTGTACTAATTGTAAAGGCAAACACCAGTCTCTAGATAAAGGAAACTGTCTCAAATATAAACAAAGGGCAGATATACTAAGAATGGCAAAAGAGCAACAACTTCCAATCCCTTTTGTAGCAATGCAAGTCCCAAGGGCAACAAATAATCCCCTCGTCCCCCAACAGGCCCCAGGCCACCAACAGCCCCTGAACCACCAACAGGCCCCAGGCCACCAGTAGCCCCCAGACCATCAGCAGCCCCCAGAATACCTACAGTTCCCAATGCTTCCCTTAGTGTTAAAATTTTCAGAATAATCTCATCCAAGATAAAACTAATCCATGGCTCCCCTTGATACCAAGTGCCCCCCAAAAAACCCTGAAGAACCCCCTTTTGGAAAATTCTGCGCAAGGAAAGACATCAAGACTGGCAAAACTACGTGGAATTAATCCCCAAAGATTTCACAAAGTAACTCCACATGCTTTGGAAGATGAGTCAACCGTATACTTTAAATTAGCCAGCTTTACAGTTACCTCTATGCTCATCTCCCAATTAGAGTTACCCAATCAGTTGAATTTTATTATTCTGAAGAATTTGGCAAAAACCCACTTCGGTGAGACCATAGTTTCAGAAGCAGAAATTCAAATTGAGAGTGTTTTAAGCCAACATAGGCCTCAGAGCTTAATTGAGTCAAGCCAATCACTCAACAGTAACAGTCAACAATGACTTGCCCACAACTGTAGTATTCCCGTGCATACTAGCAGACGTACACCTAAACCCCCGCCTTTTGTGAAACACTGCTCTCTCATAAGAATTAACTTACAAGAAGACATAACATTACATCCTGATCCATCCTGATTTCCTAACCAATGTACCCAAACCCCACCCCTTCTACTCTGAAGCTAGCTACCAAGATTTTTCCACAGTTTCCTAACATCATACTTTGCAATGCCCAGTCGCTTGAGAACAAAATTGATATTCTGGACAGTCACATGCGAGATAATAATATCGCTGTTGCATTCATAACCGAAACCTGGAATGTCTGCCGAGACCGAGTTTTGCTTACTGGCTACTCATCTGCGTTTGTGACCCGTCATGATCGAGGAAAAATGGAGCAGGTGGTGGTGTTGGTATTTTTTGGCGTAAGGATGTTCCTGCGTCTGTAATTTCAAATTTTGAACTAAAAAACAATGACTTTGAAGTGATATGGCTTTACTGCAAACCCGTAAAGCATCCTCGGTCGACCTCTTGTCTAATTTTTGGATTAGTGTATTACTCTGAGAGCTCACGCTGCCGCAACGAACTCGTTTAATACCTGCTACATTGGATCCTGTTGATTAATTTGTTGATAATTCCTGTTGATGCTACATTGGATTAATACCTGTTGATTGGATCATGTTTAAATATTCTGCCCCTGGCATTTTTATTCTTGTGATTTTAACCAAACCAGTAAATCATGGCTTATCTCATCATTTTGCCTGAAACAAGTGGTGAAAACTCCTACGCATATTTCGGGCAGTACCCTAGATCTAATCCTCACAAACTTTGATAGTTATTATATTGATACAAAAACCCTTAATCCCTTTGGCAAGGCAGACCATTTGATTATTGTATGGAAAGCCAAGAATGCAATGCCTACGCCAAAGCGCCGAAAAATTGCCTATTGTCCTTTATTAGATTCCAGTATACGCTCATATGGCCTGTGGCTGACTGAAGAACCATTTCATGAAATGTATGCTGAAAGCAACATTCACAAGAAAGTTGATATATTCAGCAACATCCTATATAAAGAGTACCTTGACCAATTCCCTGTAAAAAAAATGTATAGAGTGTGGAAGTGACAAGCCCTGGATAACCTGATCATTAAAACGGCTTATCCGCGAACGATCACAAGCTTCTAATAGAGAAAGTCTAGCTGCTAAAAAGAGCTGAAGAATAGAAGAGTGGAAGAAAACCGTAAAGCTAAAGTCAACTATGTTAAAAACCGGATTGAGCCTCTATTTTCTACAGGCAGTGGCACAAATCTGTAAAAAGGATAGCTGGGAAGATTCAAAGTGACAACCATCTTATTTATAAAGACGACGGAAATAAGTTCTCAGCTGAGGATGTTAATATGTTTTTCAGCTCAATTTGTAGTACCCACCCTGCCCCATCCAAAAGTGAACTTGCTAGAATTCTTGAACAGTGTCCACCAAGCCAGACCCCAACCCTTGAAGAATTCGCAGTCTACAAAGAACTGCTCAAACTCAAACCCAACTCTTCCAACTACCCCGGTGAACTACCTGTAAAATTAAGTCGGGAATATGCCATTTTTCTCGCTAGACCATTTTGTCACATCCTGAATTCTTGTTTTGCTGAAAGAGTATTTCCTTCTGTTTGGAAAACTGCATATGTGAGAGTTATACCCAAAACTAAACATCCTAAATCTCCAGAAGGACTGAGGCCTATATCTCACACCCCTGCTTTCGCAAAAGTGTTTGAGGCATTTATTGCTCAAGCAGCACTCAATGAGATTTCCACAAACATTGATAAATACCAGTACGGGGGTCTCAGAGGCTGCAATACCATAATTTATCTAGTACGCATGCATGATACTTTAGTAAGATGGCTTGACCAAAAAGAAACCATCGTTGATCTTGCCAAGGTGGATTTTTGCAAGGCTTTCGACCTATTCTCCCACCTTATTGCTCTAATGAACCTAAAACTAATGGGGGCGAATAGACTAACAGTTCAGCTAATCGCTGAATTCCTGTCTAATAGATCACAATGTGTGTTTCCTCTATTTAAGGGTGATACACTGTCCTCTTCTCGTACAATTACTTGTGGTGCACCTCAAGGTACCAGATTAGCCGGGCTAATATTTGTGGCTGTGGTAGATTTTGTGCTGAGGAACTATGACCGAAGATATGAATTTGTCGATGACCTTTCAGTTTTATTTAACTATGAAGCTAAAAATTCAAGTGTTACCCCTTGTTTCCCCCCCGACCTGATGGAAATGTTGAATAAGGAGGTTGAGCAAGCTAATGCAACCATAAACTCCACCAAATCAAAAATTATTCGGTTTAACCCTCTAAAGCATGATCTTGATGTCCCAAACTCTCTGTTTCTCCTGTCCAACAGTGCCAAATTACTAGGTGTAATGAGACCAGTTAAGAACTGCCTTCGTGATCTATGTCCGCCCTCACCTAGAATATGCCTGTCCAGTGTGGGGTCCTGACGTGCGAATTCACCATCCTTATCTGGAATGCTGGAAAATGTACAAAACGCACAGTTAAAGTGATTCTTCACAGGGACTACATCAAGTATGAGGAAGGACTTAGAACAATTGACCTATCATCGTTGTCCGAAAGAAGAGATAAATTGATAATGAATTTTCATATGTTCCTATTAAACAACAAACAACATAGATTCATACTACCCCCTGATTCCCCTACCAATATGAAGACACGGGCCCAACTTAAACTGTTACCCCCAGTGTAGCCCTCGAAGGCATGAAGATTCTTTCGTGCCGTTTTTTACCAAAATGTATAACAAGAGCTGATATTTTTACCTTTTTTTTTTTTTTTTTTTGAGTTTGAGTTTGAGTTTGTAAAAATCTGTGTAATTTAGCAAGTGATACGAAACAGATTTATGAATAAACCTGTACCTACCTACCTACCTACTCTTGAAGGGAACGAGCAAGAAATACAATTAAATTGTTATGTTGCATTAAGTAATGAATGCCGCATTTGATATTGTTTTTAATATCTAACATTCTTATATTTTAAATAAATTGTATTTTCATTATCTAAGAGTTCCGATATCTGGTAATCGAAGTAGGAAACTGTATCTTTGCTAGGTATCTTTTCAATAGGGTTTCAGATATCTGAGGATAAGTATATTACTTCTCACAATTAACACACAGCATAACCATAGACTATATGGCACCATTGCCATAGGAGCTCTTCTAAGAAATAGAAGCATCGAAGCTTTCTAGTAATCGATTTTGTGAGATTCCTCACAAGTGGTATTCCTTACTGTTTACCTGGCTTGTTAGGCCTTCGTCAGACCTAGCGGGACATCAAGTAGATACTACAGTGGTGATTTGGGGAATATAAGTAAAACCTCAGTATTTCAATACTTAAGAACTGAAATACTATGGAAATACTTGAGTACTTAAGTACTACAGTAATGTAAAAAAATATATATTTCTCAAGTAGAATTTTGTAGGAACACTTAATACTTATATTGAAGTAAAAATTTCCTAGAGTACTTAGGGCTTGGACTTAAGTAAAAAACTAAAGTACTTGGCACAACACTACTTTTATTGCAACTACTTGCAAGGCTAAGAGCATTAAGAGGAATATTTCAAATACTATCTGAATATATAGATTATATTCTTAGTAGAGGCCTTCCCCACGCCACTCAGTGCGTCCCCAGGTGGCGTATAGGGAAACATCATGCAGATATGCAGGGAGCATCCAGGTAGATAATTTCTTAAATCACTTTGGCTTGACATAACATAAAGAAAGAAAAACGAACAAAAATGGGGTTTTTAAAGGCCAAATGAAAATAGTGACAAAGCACAACAAAGTGAATATTTCGCTGAAGGAGAGAGGCGTTTGTCCACTCGAAGTATTCGCTTTGTTGTGTTTTATCAGTACTTTTATTTGGCCTTTAAAAACACCCTTTTTGCTCGTTTTTCTTTCTTAATGGAACCTCAAGGCAGGGAGGTGCGGACCAAAGGGAAATCCTGTCCCAGAGGGTGTAAAAATAAGGGTGAAACACCCACGTCTGGGGGTCATAAATTCAGACGGAGGAGTTGGAAGGCCCCTCTAATGGGCACTGGGTAGGGCCCATCAGTGTGAGGATATGTCCCACCAGTCACAAACCTTCTCCCAGCAATGAGATAAATTGTTGGTGGTGCAAGTCACAAGAAGGGCGCATTATTGGCATTAGATTTGGCTGGCCCCTGCTAGGGATGGAGAGGAGTGGCTTACCGCTGTCCTGAAATTAGCTAATAAACCTGCTTTCTTTTAGAAAGAAAATAATGAGATAAACGATCAAATGCAAACATGAAATACAAATGGTTAACCGACGAAACCCATGAGAGGATAGCTGCCGTGTCCGGGGCAACCGATGATTTGACGACCGAAAATCTCGCAAGTAGAGATCTTTTAACAATGTTGACAACTCTGACCTTGTAGGCTATGTTATGCCCGAAATCGAGTTTATCTATTGGAACCCTGAACATTAGGATGCTTACAAAACAAGGCAAAAAAGATATAATTCTCAATGAATTAAATCGATACAAGTGGGATATCCTGGAATTCTCAGAAAGACACCTACCTACCACTGGCAAAGAAAGGATCGGTAATAAGCACGAAGATCCCTGACTCCTCACATACCTTTGTCAGAACAGCGGATAAAAGGCGAATAAAAGGATCACCGATCAACATCACGATCACCCAAGTCTACGCCCCAGACTCCAGGAAGCCATATTTAGTCTGAAAATTTCTACCTTAAACTGCAGAGCCAAATCGACGCAATTCCGAAAAAAGACGTTGTCCTTGTCATTGGTGACTTTAATGCTATTGTTGGAATTGCTGTGTCTGGAAATGAGGATGTCATGGGTAAATTTGGCCTTGGACGAATTAACAAGAGGGGAGAATGCCTTATTGAGTTCTGCAGAGACAACGATATGGCCATTACTAACACTGTGTTACTAACACAACGATATGGCCATCCAGTACAGAGAACGCCGAAAGGTGCCATGGACCTTGCCGGATCGGAAAAAAACCCGTAATTTTATTGATTACGTGCTTGTCAGCTTTCAATGTCGTAGTGACTACTAATTGTATTAAGTTGAAATTTCAAGGAATTGATGAGAGGGATGATCAACTGACGAAAAGGTAATACCTAAATACTACTGCTTCTACTAGTACTAGTGTTATTGTTATTAAATCTACTACTTGTACTACTAATACTAATACTACTACTTTGACTACTATTAAAACTATGCCTAGGGGTATGCAGGTGAAATTTTCAGGGATTTTAAGGAGAGAGGTGAACTGAATCGCATCACGTCGTCTATGTACATGTTGTCCAAAAGGGCATATCAGCAGTATCTTGGGAATAGTTTTGTGTCTGAAGTTGAAACTTACAGGGCTTGTTGTGGGGGGATGTTGAAAAAACCAAAAGACAATATTTGCATCCTAATGTTACTGCTTTTACTTATGCTACTACTGCTACTACTACTACTACTACTGGTAATACTGCTGCTACTATTATTACTTCTGCTACTATTGCTACTGAAGCTAAGGCTACTACTATTAATTATACTGCTACTACTACTGCTGGTACTGCTATTATCATCGGCCCTACTACTATTGGTACTAAAGCTAAAGGTATTAAGGCGAAAATTTTGGGCAATATTGAAAATGTATTGAACTGTTTCGAAACACACTATGCCCACACAGGTTGTCAAGAGGACACATCAGCAATTCTTCAGGAATTATTCCTGTTATTAAATTGAAACTTTCATCGCGTGTTGAAACGGATGTTGAAGAAAACCATAGGTGCTATGTGTATACTGCTACTAATGTTGCTAATGCTACTACAACTATTGCTACTACACAGGCTAAGGTGAAACTTTTAAAGAAAATTTAGGCGAATGTTGAACTAAATCAAAACAAACTAAAAGCATGCAGATGATCAAAACGTGACAAAGCAATATCTCAAGAACGGTTTACATTATTAACTTAGACCTTTCAGGGTAATTTTGGGTGATTTTGAACTGGCCAGGAAACACTATGTGCATGCGTTTCATACTACTTCTACGGTTAACGTGGCTAATGACACTAAGCACATTAAGGTGAAATTTTTAGGGATTCTTTAGGGAGAGTTTCAATTAAACGAAAAGACTATATGCATGCAGGTTTTCAAAAAGGCGTATAAGCAGTAATATAGGCAGCACTGCTCTATCATAGCTAGTAATATCATTGAAACTTTTAAAGGCGCTAATCCGATCGGAAATTAAAAGTTCTCGTGCCCCCTTTTAGAGTCCAAAGTGATTGGAGGGTAAAAAGTTATCCTCCTTAGTCCGTAATTTTCCAAAAACTTCTAATTAAAATTGTGAGACAACCATTTTTTCAGCATAGTTTAACGGTCCAGTAACTATGTCTCTGGGGATATTGGGTATGTTAACCCCCTCCCCCCAGTTATGCAATTTGACCGTTATGTTTTAAAACTAAATGTTGCTTTAAAACTAAATTAAAAGGTAATGTGTGTATGCTGGTTGCCAATACAACATCTCAGCAATATCCTGAGAACGACTAAGGATATTGAGCTGGAACTTTAAGGACTACTACTATTACTATTTATTCTCTTACAATTTAACTAAATCAAAAGAGTGTAAATGTATCCAGGTTGTCAAAGAGCATAGATAGAATTTATCGCGAGTGGTATTAAGTTTTATTTTTCAGGTCAACTAGAGGACATATAAAACTAAATTAAACAATACTATTTCTGTTAAGATTTTCAAAAGGGTGTATGTTGTTAAAAATCGTAGAAAAGGTTTCTCCAAAATACAAATATCAAGCCAAACTATGGATTCTTACAGAAAAAGCCGAAAAGTCATAAAATATTATTTTCTTTTTCCATGTCAATCAAAAACGAACATAAATTAATTTAAAAAGATTTTTCCACAAAATAGGTTTTTAGAAGAAAAGTAAAGAGCTTCATTAAACGAAAAATGAGCAGAAATATACCCAAATTATCTACCAACCGTAAAAATACCACAAATGACAGATCACAACATAATTAGCTTTTTACTGAAACAAAATACAAATGAATGTTGATTGTCAGTCTAATATACATGTACTGATATTTCTTCCTTTAAGTCTCAATAATTTTTTCTTTATTAAAGTTAAAAAAATGGGCCTGGGGGCCCTCACTGCCCCCATGACAAGGAATATAAATTATGCGATTTGTTCATTTTTTATTACATGCAGGATTTATCATTGGGAAAGGGGGGAATGTTTGATTCTGGGTGTGTTTGAAAGGATTAACGGGGGTTGAGGCAAAATTTAGGAAAATGTTCAGAGCTAAATTAAAAGATTTTTTTTGCATCCAAGTTATCAAAAAGGCGTATCTGCAATCTCTCAATAACAATTTTTGAACGGATAAGTTTTTGAACGGAATAAACATCAAAAACCAGCAAGAATATGTTCCATCAGTAGCTGCAGTTTCGTGAAAATTTTAACAAATATTATAAAGCTCCAATTCTTTCATCAGCTTTATGACCTCGGGCCAATACATCAAATATTCTAAATGCATGTTTTTAAGTAAAGTCTTTTCTTATAATGTTTGATATATTCTAAACTATTATATAATAGGTTGAAGAAGTCGCCTATATAGTGCTTCAGGTTGATAAGTTTATTGTATATAAAAATTTGTGGCTATTTTTCGCCACAGAATTTATGGCAAATCACAAACACAAAAAGCAATTCAAATATTGGCTATGATTTCCAGATGACCAGAAACATAGCTCATTGCAATCTGTTGATATTCAGTAGAACCTCGTCTTTGAACTGAACCACAACCTCCCTTTTAAAAATGTTTGTCAATCCTTCTGTGAAATCTTCAAACGTGGTTGTTGCATCTTCAATAGGACGATCAAATGGGAAACCCATGGGCCTTTTATCAGGATACTTGTCATCTAAGACACCACAATAGGACGTCCCTCTAGAGCAAGGCTTATTAGCAGTCTTAACAGGGACCTAAAACATAAAATGTTTTGGAGTTAACGCATCATCCTGGGGAATTCCTGAGTAAGGATAAATGCAGCGTTGTTTAGAATTAGTTTAGTCTCGTAAAGATGGGTTACAACGCTGATCAATGATCAGCGTTCTGATTCTGAATACACGGAGGAGTCTGGAAGCAGGCACAAGAAAATTATTCAGCAGGAAGAGAGTTCCTTGAAATAAAACTTTACAACTTTGTTTTAAGATTTTCCAAAGACGATATTTTAAATTATGGATTAAGGCATTAAGACAATAGTTGGTTTGTTTGATAATTAAATAAAAAAAAAACAAGTTTTTTAAACTGAAAGTAAGGAGCGACATTAAAATTTAAAACGAACAGAAATTATTCCGTATACGAAAGGGGCTGTCCCCTCCTCAACGCCTCGCTCTTTACACTTAAGTCTTTTATTGTTTAACAAAAATAGAGTTGTGAGAAAGTCAAACTTTAGCGTAAAGAGCAAGGCGTTGAGGAGGGGACAGCCTTTTCGTTTACGGAATAATTTCTGTTCGTTTTAAGTTTTAATGTCGCTTCTTACTTTCAATTTAAAAAACTTGTTTTTTTATTTAATTTCTGATTGTTTTTAGTTAATGCAGCTTTTATTTTGCCTCACCGTCATTGAATAAGTAAACAAAATTTGCATAAAAATTTTAATTTTCTTTTGTTAAATGGCTGTCTCTAAATTTGGTTCTGACGTAATTTACAAATTACAAATTTTTGCAGATATGAGCTTGAAACCTATGTAACAGGTTTTCTGATACGCTGAATCTGACGGTGTGATTTTCATTAAAATTCTTTCACTTTTAGGGGATGTTTCCCCCTTCTTTTAAAAGTCAGGTAAATTTTCTCAGGCTCGTAGCCTTTGATGAGTAATACTAAACTTACTAAAATTTATATATTTAGAATCAGCATTATAGGCCGATTCTTTTGATACATTTATTGACATCAAAATTCCGTTTTTGAAAGTTTCGATTACTATTGAGCTGTATCGCTTGTTTTTTTTATTGTTTTTTTTTTATTACGTATATGTTATTACGTATATGAGGGGGTTCTCCCTTATTCAATACCATGCTCTTTACATTAAAAGTTAAAATTTTGTTTAAACCACAAACCCCTGAATCACAAAGGCTGTTTAATTAGAATAGGTAGCTGTTTGAAAGCACTAAAAAAAACTGTAGCGTAAAGAGCGAGGTACTGACCTGGGGGCGAACCCCCTCATATACGTAATAATTTTTGTTCATTTTAAGTTCTAATGTTGCTTCTTACTTTCAGATGAAAAAACATATTTTTTTAAATTTAATTTCTGATCGTTTTTTAAATAATGCTTGGAAATCCGGCGCCCCTTCATAGAAATGTCCCTTACCCCAATGAAACATCCTCCACGGAAAGATGCTTCCGAGTAACTCCCCTTACTCCAGCCTCCCCCCACCGGAAAAAAATCCTTCCTGAAAATGTCTGTATACTTCCCTATAACCAATACAATATGTAAACAATGGGCAAAGTTCATAACTTGCAGACCTTCCCCTGGGAAATGTGGGGGATTAAGTCATCATAAAAGACATATTTATTGGATTTTCGACTATGCTGAACAAAATATTAATTGGGTGACTTCGGGAAAAAAAAGAGCGTAGGAGGGGGCCAAGTTGCCCTTCAATTTTTTCGGTCATTTAAAAAGGGCACTGGAACTTTTAATTTCCGTTCAAATGAGCCCTATCACGATATTCTTGGACTACTGGATCGATACGATTACCCATTGGGAAATAAAAAACAAAAAAAAAACAAACAAATAAACACACATCCGTGATCTTTCTTCTGACAAAAAAATGCAAAATTCCACATTTATTCAGATAGGAGCTTGAAACTTCTACAGTAGGATTTTCTGATACGCTGAATCCGATGGTGTGGTTTTCATTAAAGTTTTATGACTTTTAGGGTTTTTTCCCCTTTTTTCGAAAATAAGTCAAATTTTCTCAGGTGCATAACTTTTAATGTGTAAGACTAAACTTGATGAAACTTATATATTTGAAATCAGCATAAAAATCTGATTCTTCTGATGTATCTATTGGTATCAAAATTTCGTTTTTTAGAGTTTCGGTTACTATTGAGCTGGGTCGCTACTTACTTACAGTTCGTTACCATGAACTGTTTGATATGTATGTGATAATTAGTGTACCAAAGACATCAAAATAACAACATTCTTTCCCTCCTTGCAGCCCTCTTAAGGCAACTCATACATGAAAACTGCAATCTTCTATGATTTTTTAAGGTTATTTCAAAATTAAAAAGTTTCTAGGGCAGTACAACATTTTGTCAATGTTTACGTTTAGCTGTGAAAATAAAGAAAAAAAACTAATTAGTTAAATTTAACAACACTTTTTGTCCATAAAGAGTCCAAACGTTTACTATCTGTTGATTCCCAAGGATAGTTACCCTTCAAAGGGAAGCTAAGTCTTCTTGAGTTTTTTTTGTACCATATGGCTTTAGCTTGTTTTGTTGATTTTTGATTCAAGTTTCTTTTTTTTAATTTGGCAGTCGAACAAACAAAAAAAGCACAACTTTATATGGATGTCTCTTTCATTAAAATTTAATTCTAGATTTCCCTTATTTTTTAAGATATACATGGTTGTATTCATTTATTTCATTTCTACTGTCCTTGTAAAAACTTCTACTGTCCTATTTATTTTATTTCTACTGTCTACTGACTTCATTTCTAATGAAGTCAGAATTTCGTTTTTAATGTCCTTGGTACCTTAAATATTTTATGGGAATGCTTTGATCGAAATGAAACAAATTAGGTTGTACTTGACTCAAAGAATAATATTAAACTACGAAAAAAATGGTATGATACGAGCGACTGTATACTACAAGTGAAATTATTTACCCCCTCCCTATTTGTTTTCACTATCATCAATGGTCAAATATTAACTTAATCTGATGTAATTTTACTAACTGGGCTATGAAGCGTTCGAAAAAGAACGTTCAAATCTTTCATCACGTTTTTTTGGAATGCGTTTCCAAGGAGTTGGATAATCTTAATCTCAGGGCTCTGTGAATCTGTGCAATCTTTGACTATGCACAGACCTCATAATACCTTTTTTAAGATACGAAAACGAACAAAAGTAAAAAATTAAACATAATACAGAGCAATAGTCAAATGTTTGATATATCTCTAAGGATCAAATATTTTTTCAATGCATGGTAAATTAGATATTATTCAGCATTTTTGTAGTTATTTTAATGACCTACGGGACCGAAAGAATAACTTTTTGCTGATTGCTAGAGGTGAGGTGGACAGTGGTTATGGATAATCTCGTGACTAAGATTACAAGCATGATTGGCACAGGACAAAATAGGAACTTGTGACAGTTTGCAAACCCAGACGTGAAATGCAGAGAATCTCCGAATCAGTGGCTTGGGCCAAATCCGTGGCCTTAGGTGGCTTGGTGCTGCGGTGAGTGGTTAGAAGTAGTAGTAGTATTTTTTTTGAGAAAATTCTTTCTCCAAAACTTTTTTTTGAATTAATGATCGTAAAAATTAGGTTCTACTTATGAACATACCAAACAGTTCGTGGTAACGAACTGTAAGTAAGGAGCGACCCGGCTCAATGGTAACCAAAATTCTAAAAAAAATGGAATTTTGATACCAATAGATACATCAAAATAATCAGATTTTAATGCTGATTTCAAATATATAAGTTTTGTCAAGTCTAGTTTTGTCAAAGTAACTTGCCTGAGAAAATTTGGCTGGTTTAAAACCAAGGGGGGAAAGACCCCCTAAAAATTATAGAACCTTAATGAAAATCACATAATCATATTCAGCGTATCAGAGAACCCTACTGTAGATTTTTCAAACACCTATCTACAAAAATTGGAATTTTGCATTTTTTCCCAGAAGAAAGATCACGGATGCGTGCACAGTTTATAGAATTAGCAGTATGATCATTCCCTATCTCACCCATTATAAAAACCCGGACCGAGGTGCGAGTGCTCCAGAGAACGTTTTTGCAGATATAAACATAAGCGGCATTAGATCTTTTCACGGGTAGACAAGTCAGATTTCTCTTGGACGTGAAACTCACAGTTATAATAGAAATAATCGGAAATAATTGGAAACCCGCTATTACGAATAATGCACTTTGTAACCCTCTTGGACGCAAAACTTACAGTTATAATAGAAATAATCGGAAATAAGTGGAAACCCACTATTACGAATAATGCATTTTGTAACCATTTCTCATTGATTTACGGAAACAGACTAACCCGCTAATGCAGAAATAAGTGGGAGGAGCTTTTTGTTCGCACCGAGAATGAAGACCAGAAATGATCTGCGATAAACTTACTGGATAATTCTATAAACTGTGGATGCGTGTTTATTTTTTTTTCCAGGGATGATCGTATCGACCCAGTGGTCCTAGAATATTGTAGGAGGGCTCATTGGAACGTAAATTAAAAGTTCTACTGCCTTTCTTAAGTGACCAAAAAAATGGAGGACAATTAGGCCCCCTCCCACGCTCATTTTTTCCCAGAGTCACCTGATCAAAATTTTGAGATAGCCATTTTGTTAAGCATGGTCGAAAATATGATAACTATGTCTTTTAAGATGACTTAATCCCCCGAAGTCTCCGGGGGGAGGGCTGAAAGTTATGAACTTTACCCAACGTTAACATATAGAATTGGTTATTGGGAAGTATACAGACGTTTTCAAGGGGGATTTTTTCTGGTAGGTGGGGGGAGGGTCGGGGGTTATGTGGGAGGATCTTTCAATGAGGAAGGAAGGGACATTGCTATCAAAGGGGCGCCGGATTTCCCAGCATTATTAAAGAAAAGGATCATAAATTAAATAAAAAAAACAAGTTTTTCAACTGAAAGTAAGGAGCAACATCAAAACTTAAAACGAACAGAAAATATTAGGTATATGATTGGGTTCAACCCATAGTCAATACCTTGCTCTTTAAGGCAAAGATTTTTTAGTACTTTCATGAGAGCTATTTATTCTAATTAACGTCCTTTGTGATTAAGGGGTCATTTTTAAAGAATTAGAACAAAATTCGAACTTTAGCTTAAAGAGCAAGGTATTGACTAGGGGGCGAACCCCCTGATATACGTATTAAAAATCTATGAATAAAGAGGTTCGTTACGTAAGTTAATTCGTAAGTTACGTATATTTATTACTAATAAAAACGTTCGTAAATAAAATTAAACAAGTTTCGAGAAAGCCATTTAACCAAATAAAAGTAAAATGATGCAAAATGAAAATGAAATGTAATGTGAAAATGAAATGTAAGATGAAAGTAATGCAAATTTTATTTTAATTATTCATGTACAGTGAGGCAAAATCAAAGCCTGAATTAATTCAAAAACGTTCAAAAATTAAATAAAAAAAACAAGTTTTTTAACTGAAAGTAAGGAACGACGTTTAAACTTAAAACGAACAGAAATTATTCCATTTATGAAAAGGGCTGTCCCCTCCTCAACGCCGGGCGCTTTACACTAAAATTTGACTTTCTCACACCTCTATTTTTTTTAAAAATAAAAAACTTTAGCGTAAAGAGCGAGGCATTGAGGAAGGGATAGTCCCTTTCACATACCGAATAATTCCTGTTCGTTTTAAGTTTTCACGTCGTTCCTTACTTTCAGGTAAAAAACTTGTTTTTTTTATTTATTACTAATAAGAGTTATGATTTTTTTCGGTTTTGTCTTCTATTGACAAAGGTCGCTCTTTTCTTGCAGTATTTTACAACCAAGTATTTTATTCAGAAGCGTCTTTATGATAGGGGTTACCACCTTTCTCCAACCCTTAACCTCTGTTACTGACGATCTAGTTTTTATCGTATCGCAATGCTTCAAGACTAGTAATCATCCTTCAAAAACAACATCCCAAAAAAACTTCTCAGGGGGGGGGGGCGGAGGGAAGTCCCTGATAAATATCGATAGTTATTTCAGAGTCTTTATTTCTAAGTTTTTAAGGGAGGGTTCTTCCGGGAAATCGTTTTTGGGTAAGTCACCCTCCAAACCTCCTTCTTCTGCAACAGTAAAACATTTGCATGTAGTTTTTATACTACAACAAGACAGCAAGAGTGCTGTCTTCAGAAGCGCTCAACTACTACTACTACTACTAACAACTCATCGCAGCACCAAGCCGCCTGAGGCCAACACAGCTACGCACGCTCCTCCTCCACCCCAATCTATTCAAAGCCTCCCTTTTTTACACCCGTCCACGAAGTTCCCATTTCATTTAAATCTTTCCTTACGACGTCCTCCCACCCCAGACGAGGACGACCTGCTTTCCGTTTAGCCCTAGATGGTTGGCCGAAAAGAACAATCTTCGGCAATCTATCATCCTTCATCCGCACAACATACCCTAACCACCTCAACCTTTCTTTCATTATAGATCTAGAAAGCGGTATTGAACCACATTTTTCGTATAGCCTATTGTTTGAAATACGGTCAGAAGCGCTCAAGTTGTAGACTTATTTCAAATATGTTAATTCAGAATGAATGCAGGTTGGGAGATTATGTCTCCTGTCCTCCTGCACCATTTTAGAAAGTCTGAAGGATCTGTCACTGTTAGTTAGCAAATTTGGGCTAAATAAAAACTTATTAAGGCCTCATGGAGGTTAGGGATCCTGAGCACATAGAAAAACATCTCCTGATCCTCTGACCTTGTAGTCGTCATTCAGATATGAGCTTCTGAGGATAAATTTATTATCAAAACGAAATACAAGGGATATAACTTTGCGTATATAATTTTGTCCGTTTAATAGGGCACCGTATTCTACTAGGTATGAAAGAGGGATGTTATTTGATAAGACTTGTCGTATAACTTTTTTCGAAGTTTACTGTCTTAAATAGAAATGAAGTCGTTATTATATTTTCATTTCATTTTTATAAATGGAAAAGTAGTGTGGTCTAAAAAATATTTTTAATAAGCCTCAAATTAAGCCTCAAATATATTTAGATTTTGGATTTAAATAATATGTATTCAATAGGGTTAAAATTATTTGTAGAATTTGTAGTAAAACGGGATTTCTCCTGAAAAAAAAAGTTTTGTCTTCTAGTTTTTGTTTTTAATATAAATTCAATGTTAAAAACTGACAACGGTAATTCAGAAAGTGTTATCTTTGAAGATATAAATTCTAAAGGAGAGCTAAAAACTAAAAATTGTATATTTGACAATACCTTATATACCTAAATATTTTAAGCCTCAAACGAATTGATTCGTTCACATGAGGCTTAAAAATAATTGATCTCGATTTACTGCTCATTTTATATTTACTGCATATCTCTTTAGAATTGAATGAGCCACTGTAAGACACTATGATTTTTGAAACTGGATAACTTTTCGATAAATTCGAATCCATTAGCTGCTATCTCCCGATTTTCATTCGATAACGCTTGGCCCTATTCGGACCAAAATTGATGTTTTGCGGTGACAGTAAACACCCCTTCGCGGTGTTGTGATGTCTTTTGCGAGTTAAATGGCATTGGAGCCTTTACTCTCTAGGAAAATGTGCCGTCTCTTGATATTCCTATACCACTAGATTCATCAGATTGCCTTCTAAAAAACAACGACTAAACACACAGACGTGATCATCCTTCTTGAGAAAATCACGGAATTTGTATTCTAGTGGACAGCAGTTTGAATTCTCAGCAATATAGTTTTATGATATGCTAGATTTGACCGTGTAGTTTTCATCAAAGCTTTTGTCACCTTCACAGCACAAAAAGGCATAAAACACCACTTTTCTGAAGCGTAATTTAATTTGCTACTTCAAAAGGGCACTATTACTTTCAATTTCCGGTCAAATGAACCATATTCTAAATTCCAGAATTATTGGTTTGATAAGATCGCCCCTGGTGAAAAAAAAACTAGAAAAAAAAAACAAAGAAGAAAACAGAAAAAGTAAACAATAAAAAAACGTGTATTCGTAATCGTGATTTTCGAAAAAATATTAATTATCAGTTCTCGTAGATAGGGACTCAAAAGCCAAGCAATAGCCTACAGTTCTCTTATGTGCTGATTTGATGGTTTATCTTCGTCAGATCACTCCCCTGCTTACCCACTCCAATTTTTAAAACTTCACCCGTAACGTTCAATGGGCAATCTTAAACTTAATGAATGCAATATATTGACATCACTGTGAAAATTACACTCAATCAATGATGCTTTTATCAAAATTGTTTTTTAAAGTTTCAGTTACTATTTGCAGGGGATGATCTTTACTTATAGTTCGTTACCTGAAAGTGTTTAAAAATCTAACTAACCTCATCTTTACTCCAGTCAGTAGCAATGACAATCAGTTCGAATTGCATCCCTCCTGCTGTTCCTTTCGGTACAAGCATATGCTCTGGCCACCCGCAGCCGCAAAACATTTCATAGTTAGAAAGGGCATCACTAGTGTTTGCAGTTCTTCTTTCATAAACTCTGAAGAACCTTTCTAGGGGAATAGTTACTGATGACTCTCTTGATGTTCGATCTAGTTGAACCATTGGGGCATTCACTGCAATGATCTAGTTTTACTAACAAATATTTAAGATGAGCTGGATTTAAGCCAACCCCATCATTAGGTACAACTAAGCAGGTGTCACTGCTTGTTGTTGGCATTTTTTGTCGGTCATGTTTTAAATTCTATTTTTAAGTTTGGTTTTAGACTCTCTTGATGTTTGATCATTTTTAACTACTGGTGCAATCACCATAGTAATTATAATTTGCTAATAATTATCTAACATCACTGGGATTCGATTCCATCTTATGTTTAGGTAAAACGGGCAGATGGCACTGCATATTGTTTACGTTATTTGACAGTTTTGTTTAATATTTTGTTTTAATATTTAGTTTGGACACCCTTGATGTGCGGTTTAGTTGAAAATTTAGTATATTTTCTAAAATAATTACAATTTATAAAAAAAAATCTTACATCAACGAGATTAAATCCAACCCGATATTTTGCCGCAAACTAGGAAGGTATCACTGCTTATTGATGACATTTTTTGACAGTTATGTTTGACATTGTAGTTTAAGTTTACCGTTGAATCCCTTAATATTTGATATTGTTAAACGACCGAGTCATTCAGTCATTCAAATAATTTTGATTTTTTAAGAAATATTTAACGTCAGTAAGGTTTCCGAATCCCCTGTTTCAATAAGAACCAGACAGAGGGCATTACATATTGTTGACATTTTTTGACAGCTTTGTTTGATATTTTGTTTTGACATTTACTGTTGACTCTCTTCATATTCAATATAGTTGAAACGATAGCTTATTCAATTCAATAATTATAGCCTATTAAGAAAAAATTTAACATCAGCCAGATTCAATCCGACACATTGTTTCTCCGCAAACTAGGCAAGAGTAACTACTTTTTGTCAATATCTGTTGAGAGTTTTGTTTGACAATTTGTTTATAAGTTAACTGTTGACTCCCTTGGTATTTATCAACATGAGCTTCATTTCAATAAATATAATTCATTACGAAATATCTAGCATCAGTGACATTCAATTGAACTCCATGTTTCACTGTAAACTAGGCAGGTGCCACCACTTATTGATGACATTTTTAGACAGTTTTGATTGAAATTTTGTTTTGATTTTTAGTGCTGACTCCCTTGATGTCTTATCTAGCTGATACACTGGAACAATCACAGTATTAATTACAATTTATTAATAAACATTCAAGACCAGTAAGATTTGACCCAAACTCCTTTTTTGAAATTAATTTTTTTATAGTTTTGTTTAACACGTTATTGTGACGTTTACCGTTCACTCCGTGTATAATCGATGTATTTGAACTGATGGAACATTCACTGCAATAATTGTGATTTATAAAAGATACATCTGACGTGAGTAAAATACGATCCCATCCCTGTTGTACTAAAAACTAGACAGGTGTCAATACATGGTTTTTGGTGTTTGACGGAGTTCACGTTCTATCCCTTTTTTATTTGTATTTACTAAGTCTCACCAACTTCAGAAGAATTACAAAAAATACACGATAGGTTTTTGAAGTAATTATTTTATTTCTGAAAAGGAATTCTCACCCCTTGGATTAAATAACCAGCAGGTTTCTGTCACTTTTCTTAATTTGTTAATTCTAGAACATGTCTCCCCAAAATCAAAACACATTCAAAGTAAAAAATATTTTTAGCCTATGTTGTGATGAAAATGATAGCAAACATCACTATTAATCAAGGGTAACCGAAAAAACAATCTACTGATTTCGAAAAAAAAATTATCAACTGCCACAACAGACAGGACCCATAGCTTTTATGAGTTCTATTCATATCCAAGTTTTTTTTGTCCTTTTTTTTTTGTTCTGGACTGCTGCTGTTGACGTCTGATTAGATGATTAGACCCATAGATGAGCATCAGTATGCTCACTGCTCACTCTTTACAGCTGCGCTCATTATTGGGAGCAATAGTTTTTTTTTGGAATTATCAAATCTGTGCCGAATAAGCGAATACACTCTAATGCATAAAAAGTCCTCTTGAGTAAAACTAAAGATTAAAGACAAAATTTTGTTGTTAAGCAATATTGATGAACAACAAAATTCGATTTCAATACATTAAACTGTCCTTAATTAAAATAAAATTTGCCTTATTACTAATTGAATAACATAAAATCTGTTAAAGACAGTTTCAGTCACTTTATTAATTAATAAACCAATGTCTTTATTAAAATTTGCAGTAAAACCTCTCATTTGAATTTGAATTTGCTTTCTGTTCTCACAACCTTCGTTATTAGGAGCTACCACAGTTTTCACAATTCTCGAATTTCTGTGGTTTCTCCCAATTTTTCTGGAAAAAAAAATCAGTTTTCTAAAGATCTCTCTGCCAGGCACGTACGCAGGAATTTGTTTCGGGGGGGGGGGAATTTGTTTTGGGGGGGCCAAATCTTTCAAACTCATTATTCTGTGAGAAAAATCAGAAAATTATGGGAAAATAAAAAAAAACGTGAGATTTCGGGGGGGGGGGGGCGGTTGTGGGGGCCCCCCCCAGCGTACGTCCCTGCTCTCTGCATATTATCGTCAGCAAAAATTAACGACTTGTCTTTTACAATGTTTACATGTTTACCACCGTTAATTTTTGAAGAGATTCCAGAGAACCCTATTTTCTTTTGGGACAATTAAAGGAAAACCCAATTGACTCAAGGATTGTGTAAGCACTAGCAGTTTCGTTACTAGCCAAATATTTTTTTTTTTTTATTTTTTATAAGGGGGGGGGGAGGGCAAGATATTTTAATGACTGGCTGATCATTTTTGCCGACTGTTTTTTTTTTCAATAATTAGGATAATGCCCATTTTGAACTGCACAAATCGATGAAACCGCTGCATCTACCAACCGATATTTAGATTTCGATACATATCGTGTCACTATTTTAATGTCGCGCAAAGCGCCACGAATTTACCGAATTTTTTCTTTACCGAGTGACCAAAAACAGTGGAAGGGGTGTAACCCCCCCCACTAATACGTGACAGCCCTGACCGCTAGGATCTAGTGATTTCTAATCCTTTTCTTTCCATTCACAATATGCCATATACCATCGAAAAGGCTTTTTTTGTGAGAAGGTGGATAATATATAACTTTGGACTATTCGTACCATTAGAAATAGATACCTGGTTTAAGGGCATGTACTACAGCAAAGAATCACCATATCTAGTGTATTATAGTTTTTTTTTTAGTTTCTCTGGCCGAACTAACTAGAATTGATTTTGCGATCTTGCCGTAGCCTGTAGAGGTTTACGTAAAGGGGAATTACATAAAACTAAAAGCCAACACCAACTTTTTTGGAAATCTCAGAAAACCATTAAACTTTTTGCTTTTTGTTCCAGAGATTGAATTTTTTTAAATGAAACTTAAATCATAAAAAAACTTTGAATTTAATTTTTTTTCGATTAAACGCATTAGAACTTTCTTTTTAAAGTTCAGGACAGAAAAGTCCCTGAAAACGTCCTAGCATACCATGTAAGAAAACGCTAAACATCACATAAAAGAAACCATTTTGGCCCTTGGCCATTTTGATAGTTGCCTCTGATGTCTCTGGTTTTGATTGACAAGCTTGACTAAAGGAACATAGAACTCCACAATTCAGAATTCAGTCAAATTTTTCAGTTTAACCTTGGAGGATTCACTAATGATCCTTTGTCTTTGTGACGGTCAGCCAACGCTGAGGCTCGCAAACACCTTTTAAGCTTTCACATTGCGCTATTAATATGCGTTAACACTTTGAGACTAACTAGATCACTGCTGGCTACACTATTCTTTAGATATCATGACATTTGCTATTTGTTTATAGGATGCCTGTGTTGGAATAAATGAAGTATCTTTTCTTTCAATTTTTAAAATTTCTTTATCTAGCCTGACTCCTTCCTGCCGTATACTTCCCTATATCAAAATGTTTTTTTGCTTTTAAAACCTTAGACATTTTTTTGTTTCTAGTTGATCTATTACCTTTGAATGAGATTTTAAGTTTCTTTTTTCGCTTTTCTTTTTTCGTAAAATATCTCTTTTTTATGTTTTTTGCGCTTTTTTTGGGTTGGTTTTAATTGATTGGCCTTAGTTCTTGCTTTTTGAAATTTTCTATTGTTAAGAAATTTTATTCTTACTGAATTGTTTTATTTCATATTCGTCAATCACATTACCCGCTACCAGAGCTTCCACTATTCCTGAATTTTCCTAGATAAAATTGGGCTATCCAAAATCCCACCAAAAATTGTACATTAAAGAAACCCAATGATTTGAATTTTATGTAAACACTGTTACATCTAATACTTTTAATTTTCAGAAAGATTTCGGACACCACAATTTTCATTGAGGAAAATTCAGGGAAACCCGAAGAATTTTGGTGTGGGAGCTAACTTTTTCTTTAAGGATTGACCATGTACAGCGCCATTGGCGCTTTACTGAAAACTATATGTGTCTTGAACAGTCTTGAAAAGTAAAAATAAAATTAAAGTGAATGTTTGATATATAATGTTATTAGTTTTTGAAATATCATAAGTTCTAGATTTTATTTCATTGTAATTTTTTCCGTTTTCAATGCTGCAATAACTGGAAAAGAAAATATTTGTAATATAATTCATTTTCATTGAAGCACCAATGACGTAGTAGGTTTTAAACTTTTATAGTTAGGGAAGGGGGCAGTATCCAAACTCTTGTTTGTAGTGAAGCTATATTTGTCTTGAACAGTCTTTAAAAGAACTAATAAAGTTAAAATAAATATTTGATATGTAATGATGCTAATCTCTGAAAGCTCATCAGTTCACAACTTAATTTCATTGAAAATTTTATGTTCATTTTCAATGTTGTAGCCTAATGGTCTATTTTCAATGTTATAGCCTAATAAGTACACAGAAAATATTTGTAATATAATTCACTTTCATTGAAGCACCAAAGACGTAGTAGCCTTTAAACTTTTACAGTAAGGAAAGGGCGCAGTATCCAAACTCTTGTTTGTAGTGAAGCTATATTTGTCTTGAACAGTCTTGAAAATAACTAATAAAGTTAAACTGAATATTTGAAATATAATGATGCTAATCTCTGAAAGCTCATCAGTTCAAAATTTAATTTCATTGTAAATTTTATGTTCATTTTCAATGTTGTAGCCTAATGGTCTATTTTCAATGTTATAGCCTAATAAATACACAGAAAATATTTGTGATATAATTCGTTTTCAGTAAAGCGCCAATGACGCAGTAGGTTTTAGACTTTTACAGTGAAAGAAGGAGGCAAAACCCAAACTTTTCTTTGTAAAGATTTGTATTCGTTTCAAGCTGGATTTACATATTCAATTTGAGTTTCACCAATTTTAACATTTATTTACTCATTTATATTAGCAACTACTGTTTGATTGTTTGCTATGATTATTTATTTAATTTCTGCTCGTTTTGGTTTCATTTATGCCTCAATAGCAAAATATTTTTGTTCGTTTTAAGCTTGATTTTCATGTTCAACTTCAAATTTACTTGTTTTGAGAAGTATTTGTTCATTTATATTAGTACCTGTTGTATTTTTTTGCTATGATTGTTTATCTAATTTCTTTTCGTTTTGGGTTTCGTTTATTCTTTAATAGTAATTTCTCCTTTTTCGGTCGTTTAACAGTTCTAATTAAACGACCAGTGTGTATAAGGAGTTGTTCTTAAAGAGTTGAGACAAAATGCGAACTTCAATGTAAAGAGTGAGGCGTGGAGGAGTGGGAAACCCCCGTCATATACGTAATAATTTCTGTTCGTTTTAAGTTTTAATGTTGCTCTTTACTTTCGGTTGAAAAACTTGTTTTTTATTTATTTATTTAAAAATAAACTTTCCGAAATAGAAGTTTTCTAAAGAAAGTAAAGGCAACATTAAACTTAAGATCAGAAGAGATAGAAACCTATAATGACTCAAACTTAAAACGACCATAAATTACCATTAAAGGATTAATGAAACCCAAAACGAACAGAAATTAAATAAGCAATCATAGCAAAGAAACATGCAACAGATACTAATATAAATTAATAAAAAAATCTCAAAACGGGTAAAGCTTAAACTGAATATGCAAATCAAGCTTAAAATGAACAAAAATATTTTGCTATTGAGGCATAAATGAAACCCGAAACGAGCAGAAATTAAATAAGCAATCATAGCAAAAAACAAACAATACTTATTAATATAAATGAGTAAATAAATCTTAAAACAAGCGAAACTTAAATTGAATATGCATATCCAGCTTGAAACGAACAAAAATCTCTACAAAGAAGAGTTTGGGTTTTGCCTCCATCTTTCACTGTAAAAGTCTAAAACCTACAGCGTCATTGGCGCTTTACTGAAAAATACATGTGTCTTGAACAGTCTTAAATAGTGCAAATAAAATCAAACTGAATGTTCAGTATTTAATGCTATTAATTGCTGAAAGATCACCAGTTTAAGATTCTATTTCACTGTAATTTGTTTTCATTGTTAATGCTACAATAACCGGAAAAGGAAATATTTCTTTGATATGTAATGATGTTAATTGCTGAAAACTCATCAGTTCAAAATTTAATTTTACTGTAATTTTTATGTTTATTTTCAATGTTGTAGCCTAATAAATACAAAAGAAAATATTTGCAATATAATTTGTTTTCAGCAAAATCCCATTGACAAAGAAGGTGGGGAGAGAGAGGGAGGGGGCGCTATTTGCCCTCGGATCACTTTTGATTCTTAAAAGGTGAATTAGAACTTTCAATTTCTAATCATATGAGTCCCCTCCAGAGTTTATACGACGATCTCTTTCATAAGAACCTTATATGCCCCCATAGGATAAGTTACAACCCTTTATCTGGCTATGGGGAGGGGGGTTGTGTTGACAAGGAGGTTTTTGTAATCTTATCGTTGGAATATTTCAAATAAACTGGCTACCTCAAAATTTTCATTTGATGCATTTGGAAAAAAAAGCTTAGGGGGGGGGGGGCTACTTGCCCTCGGATCTCTTTTGACTCATAAAAAGTGAACTAGAACTTTCAATGTCCAATAAAATAAGCCCTTTGTGAAGTCCATACGAGTATCCCTTCCTTAAGAACCATATATGCCCCCAGAGCATAACTTAAAACACCTGCTCCCAGGTCCTGGGGGGGGGGGGGGGGTTGTGTCGACACCCGAGTTTTTCTTATCCGACCTTTGAGCTATTTTTAACAAAATGGCTATCTCATAATTTTTATCAGATGGGTTTGGGGAAAAAAGGGCGTGGAGGTGCTAGTTGCTCTCGGATCTCTTTTGACTCCTAAAAGTGAACTAGAACTGTCAGTTTCCAAACAATTGAGCACCTGTATAATAAAGTCTATCAATATGATCCATATAAAAACGGCTAGAACGCAACGCTGCTTAACTCCAAAATTAACACGAAACCAGCTGCTAGCCACATTTCCTACCTTAACCGCAACAATGCTAATCTCGTATATACCGATAGTCACTTTAATGTAATTATCTGGTATACCACATAAGAATAGGACCTAAGGCTCTCGTATCAGCTGAATCAAACACTTGCTCGTAATCTACAAAACTGAGTGCTAAATGGGTTTGATAACTCAGCCACTGGTAAATTATTAATCTAAGACTGAAAATTCCGTTGCTTCGTCCTCCCCCCTTCTTAAAACGACACTCTTCTTAAAGAAGAAGATCCTTATCTAAGAAACTCTTATAAGAAATAGAAGAAGAAAACCTTATCTACATCGTCTAAAAAGTATCATCTTACAAAGAAATTTCATCATACTAAGAAGCCAAGCTTATGCCTCTATAATTACCACACTTACGCTTGTCACCTTTCTTAACAAGGGGTAGGGGTTTGATTAAAATTTTAGTAAAATCGCTAGGTACTTCTCCATTTTCCAAAATAAATGTCCAAAATGTTCACTAGTTTATCTTTAGGCTTCATAACGCCCATAAAAAAAAAAAAAAAAAAAAAAAAAAAAAAAACACACCGTATCAGCATCTTTGACCTGATTATTTTTTCTTCCTTTTAGTAGTGTTACTAGTTCTTCCTCAAACAATAAATCTTTCTTCACTTCCAAAGCGTCAAAACATTTTTCTTTTTTCTATATTTTTTTTTGCCGAACATTCTCAAACTGAACATTCTCAAAGTGTTTCTAAAAACAAAATCACATTTAACACGGTATCAGCACCTGTGGCCTGATTATCTTTTCTTCGTTTTAGTACTGTTACTAGTTCTTCCTCAAACAATAAATCTTTCTTCACTTCCAAAGTGTCAAAAACATTTTACTTTTTTCTATATTTTTTTGGTCAAACATTCTCAAAATGTTTTGCCAATTCTTTTAATTCTTTTTTAATCCTAATTGTGGCCGAATCCCTATCTTTAACTGAGACAAGTCAACATTGACTCTTCCATTTTACTTTTTAACACTTCAGTACAATATTTCTCTGTTATTCCGTCTGGGTGTATCTTCTTGATCTCAAGTAATTTTATTCATGGCCTCCACTTCTCACCTTCTTAATTCATAATTTTATTTTTTCTGAAATTCATTTCTTTCTTTTTTTTTTTAAATGATACACGACTCTAAAAGTTCCTGCGAAAGCCCCTCCTCCTCTCTTTAAAAAATAAAACATTTTCACTAGTATTCCTAGCTGCGTTTCAAAGTTTCCCACCTAACCTACCCTGAACGACTTTACAAACTATTTTCCTAAAATTCCATCCATTTTCCATCCATCTTCTACATTGTCAAATTTTAGACACTGCTGTTTAGTATTCAACTGTTCCTGGGAAGTGTCACTCAAACTCTCGTCCTTATGTCAATAAAAAAAAAACAAGTTTTTTCAACTGAAAATAGGGAGCAGCATTAAAAATTTAAACGAACAGAAATTATTACGTATAATGAGGGGGTTCACCCCCGAGTCAATACCGTCGATCTTTACGGTAAAGTTCAAATTTTGTTCCGATTCTTTAAGAAGGATTAAGCATTATTCTATCCATCTTCTACATTGTCAAAATTTTGAAACTGCTGTTTAGTATTCAACTGTTCCTGGGAAGTGTCTCTCAAACTCTCGTCCTTGTGTCAATTTAAATTCAAAAAACAAGTTTTTTCAACCGAAAATAGGGAGCAACATTAAAAATTAAAACGAATAGAAATTATTACGTATATGAGGGGGTTCGTCCCCTAGTTAATAGCTCGCTTTTTACGGTAAAGTCCAAATTTTGTTCCGATTCTTTAAGAATGACTCCTGAATGACAAAGAACGTTTAATTAAAATAAATAGCTCTTTTGAAACTACTAAAAAAAAACTTTGCGTAAAAGTGAGGTATTGACTAGGGACTGAAGCACCTCAGATACTTAATAATTTCTGTTCGTTTTAAGTTTTAATGTTGTTCCTTACTTTCAGTTGAAAAAGCCAGTTCTTTTATTTAATTATTTAAAAAAAATCCACAAAATAAGTTTTTCATAGAAAAGTAAAGAACTCAATTAAACCAAAAAGGAGCAAAAATAACATCAAATAATCTACCAAGCGTGAAACTACAACAAATCAGCATCGATAAATAAATAAAACCCAAAACGAACAGAAATTATAATAAATAACCGAGTCAAACTAAAAAAAAAAGCAGAAATTAACATGAGTAGGGTTAAAATCCCTGTGCCTTCCCAAGGCCCAAACATAATTTGAACTTTACTGAAAAAAAATAAATGTTTTTACTCTTATAACTTTAATAAATCAAATAATATTAACAGTAGTAGGAATGCATCTATTGATGCGACGAGTACAAGATATTTGACCCCCAACGAGGAAGAATCCAACAAGTACAATAGATATGTCTCATTCTCGGCCTGTCTGTTGGTTGTATAGTTTGTTTGCTATGTGGTTTGATGGTACCATTATTTGTTTGTTATATGGTTTGATCTTGTTACATTGTTCTGTTCTGTCTGTTGAGGGTTATGTTGTTTAATGTTGTTTCTTAGTTCTGTTCTGTTTGTTGATGGTTATGTGGTTTTATGTTGTTTCTTTATTCTGTTCTGTTTGTTGATGGTTATGTGGTTTGATGTTTAATACATGTTTCTATGCCTATTTAATACAGACAGAAGTTTACATCATTGCCAGATAAGAGCGAGTCTATCGGACCAGGATCACGTGTCTCTTTCTAGGCCAATCAGGGAGTCGGAAATCGGAACTGAACAAGATCATTGAAACCTATTTCTAGGTCAATGGATTTACGTAAGGTTTCTCTTACATTGCAATTCAACCCCCCCCCCATTGCACTTACTTGCTGAAGGGCCACGAAATGGAGATCAACACCACCGGTTTGGACCTTAAGGGTCGAATGCCGTCATACTTACTCTTACTCACTTACTTTACAATTCAGCCATGATATTTTGTTTATAATGAAGCTGCTAACAAAGGAACATTCAGAAATTTCTTTTAGGGAATTGTTTGGGCAAAACAAATTAATCGATATTTTAGGGATTTTTTGGGTGAAACAGTTTGAGACATTTTAGAGGATGATTTGGGGTGAAACTCTATGGTCCCTATAATAGACAAGTACACAATATTGGATTAGTGAGAGAATTAAGAGCATGAACTATCATTGACTCTAGCCACAATGGACCTCAAACTCCTTGGGCTATCTCTCCACAACCCGCAAGACCCTTTCTCAACATTCCGACTTTTTTGAGAATACCTCGCAATTTTCAATATTGAGGCTCAAATTAAAAGATAAAAAATGTGTAAAAAAAAAGTTGGAAAAATATCAGCTTTGACCTCGCCTTTACCTCAACCTCCAGGGGCCACCTCTCCCCCCCCCCCAAGACCCCTTCCCAACTTTCCAACTATTTTTGAGGACATCCCCCAGTTTTCAATATAGAGCATCAAGTTAGGAATTAAAAATGTGTAAGAAAAAAGTTAGCAGAACGTCAACATTGACCACATCTTTACCTTAACCTCCAGGGGCTACCTCTCCCCAGCCCCCAAGACCCCTTGCCACCATTCCAACTTTTTCTGAGAACACCCCCCCTTTTTTAATATAGAGGCTCAAATTAAGAGTTAAATATGTGTAAGAAAAAATTAGCAGAACGTCAACTTTGACCTCATCTTTCAGGATTTAAACAAGCAAATGTTATGATCATCCAAGTCTTTTAGTTTTTACCTACCAGTTTAAATATGGCATTTAGAATGTTACCCCATTTTTTTTAAGTCCCCCAATGACCTAAAATGTCTCCCCGTTATGACTTCTGTATTTACGAACCTTATTGCATCAGCTATTCATGCAAACATTCATCAATAAAATAAATATTAAAAAAAAATTTTTTCACTATAAAAATTAAGACACAGCAAAAACATCATTTTCCAAACACATTTTTGACTGATCTGCTAAAATAAATGGCTAAAAACAGTTTGCAGACGTTCACGAAATTTTGAAAAGTTCATTGTTTCTATAGTCTGGGTGTCATGTGAAACAATCTTGCTTATTTCCACCAGAATAGATTGCACTATTAGCGATATCTAATAATGACAAAAAGTTAGATCATTTTCTTGGGAGTGAAACAAAGCTCCTTTCAAATTAGTTAGAGAAAATATTAAACAATGTAGGCGACTCACGAAAAAAATATTTTTAGGGGGTGGGGGATCGGGTTTGCGTAATTCTAACCAGTCTGAAGGAGAGGGATACGAATTATTTGCAAAATTAATGCCTATGAGATATTTTTAGCCCCTGTAAATTATGTAAAACAAGGGGGATACTAACCGCCATTTAGAGTGCATATTTTTTTTTATGTATCTTGAAATGTCTTGCAGGAAAACGAGAGCCAAATATTCCTTTTTTCTAGCTTTCTTTCGATAAAGTTCCTTTTAAATTCTCAGAGGGGGGAGCGTGAAAATTATGGTGTTTAACTTTTATAGTATTAGTCTAGAAAGCCATGTCTTTAATTTAGGGGAGTGGGGTTGCATGAAGTCTATATTAAGTCTAAATTGGCTAGCATTTTTACCTATGATTGCAAATCTTAGGCCTATTTGCTGGGTTAACAATCTTTTGTATCTAATTTAAAGCCTAAATGCTGGAACTGTATTAACAAGTCTATATCTAAATACCCCCTGTTTCTTGAGCTTATAACATTTCGAAAGTTATGCTATGGCTTTGTGACCTACGGAACTATCTAAATTTGACGATTTACCCCCTCACCCACAATTCCCAGTTTTTTCTTTAGCCCATTAGCTTAGAGTTTTAATTAGAGTTATAGTTTAGTTTAGTTTTAGTAATGAGTTTCTTTTTAGCTGTAGTTTAGTTTTAGTTTAGAGTTATAGTTATAGTTATAGTTTTAGTTTAGTTTTAGTTAAGAGTCTTAGCTTAGAGTTTTAGTTTCGAGTCTTAGCTTAGAGTTTTAGTTAGAGTTATAGTTTAGTTTAGTTTTAGTTAAGAGATTTAGTTTAGATTCTTAGCTTAGAGTTTTAGTTACATTTATAGTTTAGAGTATTAGTTTAGAGTTTTAGTTTAGATTTTTAACATAAAGTTTTAGTTTAAAGTTGTAGTTTAGTTATAGTTGAGAGTTTTAGAGTTTAGAGTTTTAGCTTAGAATCTTAGCTTAGAGTTTTAGTTAGAGTTATAGTTTAGTTTAGTTTTATTTAAGAGTTTTAGTTTAGAGTTATAGTTTAGTTATAGTTAAGAGTTTTAGAGTTTAGAGTTTTAGCTTAGAGTCGTAGCTTTGAGTTTTAGTTATGAGTTATAGTTTAGTTTAGTTGTAGTTTAGAGTCTAGAGTTTCAAGTTAGAGTCTCAGCTCCTAGAGTTTTAGTTGGAGTTATATTTTATTTTAGTTTTAGTTAAGAGTTTTTTTTTGGACTTGTAGTTTAGTTTTAGTTAAGAGTTTTAGTTTAGAGTTTTAGCCTAGAGTCTTAGCTTTAGAGTTTTTAGTTAAACTTATAGTTTAGTTTAGTATTAGTTAAGAGTTTTAGATTAGAGTTGTAGTTTAGTTTTAGTTAAGATTTTTAGTTTTGAGTTGTAGTTTAGTTTTAGTTGAGAGTTTTAGTTTAGAGTTCTAGGTTAGTTTTAGTTAATAGTTTTAGTTTAGAGTTTAGAGTTTTAGCTTAAAGTCTTATCTTAGAGATTTAGTTAGAGTTATAGCAAATAAACCTAAAATTTGCGATCATAGGTAAAAAGGCTAGCCAATTTACACTTAATATAGACTTCATGCAACCCCACTCCCCTAAATTAAAGAAATTGCTTTCTAGCCTAATACTATCAAAGTTAAAAACCATAGTTTTCATGCCCTCCCCCCCTGAGAATATAAAAGAAACTTTATCGAAAAAAAGCTAGAAAAAATAAATATTGGCTCTCGTTTTCCTGCAAGACATTTCAAGATATATCTAAAACAATATGCACTCTAAATGGCGGTTAGCACCCCCCCGCCTTTTACATAATTTACAGTTGCTAAAAATATCTCATAGGCATTATTTTTGCAAATAATTCGTTTCCCTCTTTTTCAGACTGGTTAGAATTACGCACACACGATCCCCCACCCCCTAAAAAATATTATTTTTCATTAGTCACCTACATTGATTAATATTTTCACTAATTAATTTGAAAGGAGCTTTGTTTCACTCTTAAGAAAATGATATAACTTTTTGTCATTATTAGATATCGCTAATACTGCAATCTATTCTGGTGGAAATAAGAAAGATTGTTTCACATGACACCCGGACTATAGAAACAATGAACTTTTCAACGTTTCATGAACGTTTGTTTACTATTTCTAGCCATTTATTTTAGCAGATCGGTCAAAAATGTGTATGGAAAAAGACGTTTTCACTGTGTCTGAATATTTATAGTGACGAAAATTTCTTTTAATATGGATTTTGTTGGTGGATGTTTGTATGAATAGTTGTTGCGCTAAGGTTCGTAAATACAAACGTCATAATGGGGAAACATTTTAGGTCATTGGGGGACTTTAAAAAAAGGGGTAACATTCTAAATTCTATATTTGAAAATGTTAGGTAAAAATTAATAGAGTTGGATGTTCAAAACATTCGCTTGTCTAAATCCTGAAAGATAAGGTCAATGTTGACGTTCTGCTAGCTTTTTTCTTAAACATTTTTAACTCTTAATTTGAGCCTCTATATTGAAAATTGGGGGGTGTCCTAAAAACACCTGGAATGGTGGGAACGGGTCTTGGGGACTGGGGAGAGGCTGCCCCTGGAGGTTGAGGTAAAGATGAGGTCAATGTTGACGTTCTTCTAACTTTTTTCTTGTACATTTTTAACTCTTAATTTGAGCCTTTACATTGAAAATTGGGGGGAGGGGTGTCCTAAAAAAAGTTGGAATAGTGGGAAGGGGTCTTGGGGGCTGTGGAGAGGTGGTCCCTGGAGGATGAGGTAAAGATGAGGTCAATGTTGATGTTATGCTAACTTTTTTCTTACACGGTTTTAACTTTTAATTTGAGCCTTTATATTGAAAATTGGGGGATGTCCTAAAAAAAGTTGGAATGGTGGGAAGTGGTCTTGGGGTTTGGGGAGAGGTGGCCCTGGAGGTTGAGGTAAAGATGAGGTCAACGTTGACGTTCTGCTAACTTCCTTCTTACAGA
Source organism: Artemia sp. Qi Xiang Cuo (assembly GCF_049724085.1). Classification (NCBI taxonomy): domain Eukaryota; kingdom Metazoa; phylum Arthropoda; class Branchiopoda; order Anostraca; family Artemiidae; genus Artemia; species Artemia sp. Qi Xiang Cuo. Next base: position 90,434,389 of record NC_142796.1, read on the forward strand.
TTTTTGACTATTAATTTGAGCCTCTATATTGAAAATTAGGGAGTGTCCTAAAAAGTTGGAATGGTGGGAAGGGGTTTTGGGGGGGGGGGAGAGGTAGCACCTGGAGGTTGAGGTAAAGATGAGGTCAATGTTGACGTTTTGCTAACTTTTTTCTTAAACATTTTTAACTCTGAATTTTAGCCTATATATTGATAATTGGGGGGGGGGGGGTGTCCTAAAAAAGTTGGAATGGAAGGAAGGGGTCTTGGGGGCTGGGGAGAGGTGGCCCCTGGAGGTTGAGGTAAAGATGAGGTCAATGTTGATGCTCTGCTAACTTTTTTCTTACACATTTTTAATTCTTAATTTCAGCCTCTATATTGAAAATTGGGGGGTGTCCTTCAAAAAAAGTTGGAATGGTGGGAAGGGGTCTTTGGAGTTGGGGAGAGGTGGCCCTGGAGGTTGAGGTCAATTGTGGTTAGAGTCATTGATGGTTCATATTCATAATTCTCTCACTAATCCAATATTGTGTACTTGTCCATTATAGCGACCATAGAGTCGCTATAATGGACATCGCGATCAAGTCGCAAATCACCCTCTTAAATATCTCAAACTGTTTCACCCAAAAAATCCTCAAAATGTCGATTAATTTGTTTCGCCCAAATAATCCCCTAGAAGTAATTTCTGAATGTTCCTTCGTTAGCATGTTCATTATAAACAAAACCTCAAGGCTGAATTGCGAAGTAAGAGAAACCTTACGTAAATCCATTGACCTAGAAATAGGTGTCAATGATTTTGTCCTGTTCGTATTTCCGACTCCCTGATTGACCTAGACAGAGACACATGATCCTGTCCCGTTAGACTTACTTTTATCTGGCAATGATGTAAACTTCTGTCTGCATTAAATAGGCATAGAAAAATGTATTAAACATCAAACCACATAAATATCAACAAACAGAATAGAACAAAGAAACAACATCAAACTACATAACCATCAATAAACAGAACAGAACTAAGAAACAACATCAAACCACATAACCATCAAAAAACAAAACAAAACTAAGAAACAAGATCAAACCATATAACCAACAAACAATAAAACCATCAAACCAAATAACCAACAAACTATATAACCATCAGACAGGCCTAGACTGAGATATGTCATCTTGTACTCGTAGAATTCTTCCTCGTTAGGGGTCAATGATCTTGTACTCGTCGCATCAATAGATGCATTCCTACTATAACATTTTGATTACTAAATATCAGTATATGTATATTAAACTGACAATGCACAGTCATTTGTATCTTTTCCAGTAAAGTGCAAATTATGTTCAGGCCTCGGGAAGGCATAGCGATTTTGAGCCCTACTCAAGTTAATTTATGTTCTTTTTTAATTTGATTCGGTTATTTATTGTAATTTCTGTTCGTTTTGGGTTTTCTTTATTTATCGATGCTGAGTTGTGGTAGTTTCACGTTTGGTAGATTATTAAATAAAAAAAAACAAGTTTTTTAAACTGAAAGTAAGGAGCGACATTAAAACTTAAAACGAACAGAAATTATTCCGTATATGAAAGGGACTGTTCCCTCCTCACCGCCTCGCTCTTTACGCTAAAGTTTTTTATTGTTTAAAAAAATAAGGTTGTGAGACAGAGTCAAACTTTAGCCTAAAGAGCGAGGCGGTGAGGAGGGGACAGCCACTTTCATATACGGAATAATTCCTGTTCGTTTTAAGTTTTATTGTCGCTCCTTACTTTCAGTTTAAAAAAACTTGTTTTTTTTATTTAATTTTTGAACGTTTTTGAATAAATGCAGGTTTTGATCTTGGCTCACCGTACATGAATAATTAAAACAAAATTTTCATATTATAATTTACTTTTATTAAGTTAAACGGCTTTCTCGAAACTTGTTTAATTTTATTTACGAACGTTTTTATTAGTAATAAATATACGCAACTTACGAATTAACTTACGTAACGAACTTCTATATTCATATATTTTTAATACGTTTATTAGGGGGTTCGCCCCCTAGTCCAATACCTTGTTCTTTAAGCGAAAGTTTGAATTGTGTTCCAATTCTTTAAAAATGACCGCTTAATCACAAAGGCCGTTAATTAGAATAAATAGCTCTTATGAAAGTACTAAAGAAATCTTCGGCTTAAAGAGCGAGGCATTGACTACGGGGTGAACCCAATTATATATGTAATATTTTCTGTTCGTTTAAAGTTTCGATGTTGCTGCTGTTGCAGTTGAAATACTTGTTTTTTATATTAAATTTCTATTCTTTTTTTAAATAATGCTGGGAAGTCCGGCGTCCCCTTCAAAGCAATGTCCCTTCCCCCATGAAAACTTCCTTCATGGAAAAATCCTCCCAAATAACCTCCCCCCCCCCCCCCACTACCAGGAAAAATCTACCCTGAAAACGTCTGTATACTTCCAAATAACCAATACTATATGTTAACATTGGGTAAGGTTCATAACGTTCAGCCCTCCCCCCGGGAACTTCGGGGGATTAAGTCATCCTAAAAGACACACTTATAATATTTTCGAACATGCTGAACAAAATGGCTATCCCAAAATTTTGATCAGGTGACTTTTGGAAAAAAATGAGCGTGGGAGGGGGCTTAGTTGCCCTCCATTTTTTTGGTCACTTATAAAGGGCACTAGAACTTTCAATTTTCATTCCAATGAGCCCTCCCACGATATTCTAGGACAACTGGGTCGATACGATCACCCCTGGGGAAAAAACAAACAAAAAACAAACAAACAAATAAACACGCACCCGTGATCTTTCTTCTGGCAAAAAATGCAAAATTCCACATTTTTGTAGATGGGAGCTTGAAATCTCTACAGTAGGGTTCTGTGATACTCGGAATATGATGGTGTAATTTTCATTAAGGTTCTATAATTTTTAGGGGGTCTTACCCCCTTTTTTCGAAAATCAGCCAAATCTTCTCTTTGAAAGACTTATTGATGGGTAGGATTAAACTTGATGAAACTTATATATTTGAAATCAGCATTAAAATGTGATTCTTTTGATGTATCTTTTTGTATCAAAATACCGTTTTCTAGAGTTTCGGTTACCATTGAGCCGGGTCGCTCCTTACAGTTCGTTACCACGAACTGTTTGATTTGATTTTTGCTCATTTTTGGTTTAATAGAGTCCTTTATTTTTCTTTGAAAGACTTATTTTGCAGAAAAAGTTTTTTTTAATTAATTTCTGTTCGTTTTATATTGACAAAGTCTTTTAAGAGCAGAAGTAGCCCCGAAAGTTTTAGCATAATACCCTCAGTCGTTCTTGGGATACTGCTGAGATAACTTATCGGGAATTAGCATTAACACACTGCATTTTGATTTAATCGTAAGGCAACATTTAGTTTTTAAACGTAATGGGCAGATGGAAGGGTTGGCGTGGGAGGTGGACTAGTTACCCTCCAATCACTTTCGACTATTAAAAAGGACATTAGCCCTTTCTATTTTCAATCAAATGAACTCTTTTCGAAGTTCCTAAGAAAGCTCCTTCAATACGAAGTGCCCTGGTTTAAACCAAAAAAAGAAAACAATAATAAAACATTGTACCCACACCGATCGTTACTGTAAAATTGTCAAGCCTTCCAATCTTCCGACTATTAAAAAGGGCACTAGCCCTTTCAATTTCCAATCGAACGAGCCCTTTTTGAGTTTCTATGACCACACTTTATATAAGCACCTTATATGCCCCCAGGGAATAAATTACAACCCTTGCTCTGAGGGCTGTGAGGAGGTTGTCATCTTCAAAGACCTAATTTACAGAACTTTTAACTATGTTAAACAAAATGGCTATCTCAAAATTTTGATTGGATGTGCTTCGGGATATGGTGGACGTGAGAGGGGCGTTAGTTCTCCTATCCCTTTCAACTATTAAAAAAGGACTAGCCCTTTCAATTTCAAATCGAATAAACCCTATTGAAGTTTCTACGACAACGCTTTCAATAAAAACTTTATGTGCCCCCAGAGGATAACTTATAACCCTTGCCCTGATGACTGGCGGGAGGGATGTGTCATCCTCGAAGACCCAGTTTCCAGAACTTTTAACTACATTGAAGAAAATTGCTATCTCAAAATTTTGATTGGATGTGTTTGGGGAAATGGTGGGCGTGATAGGAGGATTAGTTGCCCTCCCATTACTTCCGACTATTAAAAAGGGCACCAGCCCTTTCAATTTCAAATCGAATGAGCCCTTTTTGAAATTTCTACGACAACGCTTTCTATAAAAACCTTATATGCCCCAGGGTATAACTTACAACCCTTGACCTGAGGGCTGTGAGAGAGTTGTTATCCTCAAAGACATAATTTCAGGGACTTTCAACTACGTTGAACAATATGGCTATCTCAAAATTTTGACTTTATGTGTTTGGAGAAATGGTGGGCGTGACAAGGGGGGTTACTTGCCGTCCAATCACTTTCGACTATTAAAAAAGGCACTAGCCTTTTCAATTTTCAATCGAATGATTCCTTTTTGAAGTTTCTTCGACAACGCTTTCTATAAAAAAAACCTTATATGCCCCCAGGGCATAACTTACAACCCTCGCCGTGAGGGCTGTGGGGGGAGTTTCATCCTCAAAACATAAGTTTCAGACTTTTTAACTACGTCGAACATGTTTCTACAACATCACTATGTATAAAAACCTTCTATGACCCCAGGGCATAAGTTACAAACCTTGCCCCGAGGGCTCTTAGAGGGTTATTATCCTCAAAGACCTAATTTCTAAAAATTATAACTACGTTGAACAAAATGGGTATCTAACAATTTGTGTTTGGGGAAAAGGTGGGTGTGAGAGGGGGGTTAGTTACCCTCAAATCATTTTAGACTATTAAAAAGGGCACTATCCCTTCGGATTTTCAATCGAATGAGCTCTTTTTCAAGTTTCTACGACAAAGCTTTCAGTAAAAACCTGATATGCCTCCAGGGCATAGCTTACAACCCCTACCCTGAGGGTTCTGGGGGGAGTTTCTTCCTCTTAGATATAATTGCCGGACCGTTCAACTACTTTGAACAAAGTGGCCATCTCAAAATTTTGATGGGATGTATTTGGATAAATGGTGGGCGTGTTGGAGGGGTGTTAGTTGCCATCCAATAAGTTTCAACTATTAAAAAGGGCACTAGCCATTTCAATTTCCAATCAAATAAGCCCTTTTTGAAGTTTCTACGACAACGCTTTTTATAAGAAACCTTATATGTCCCCAGGGCATAATTTACAACCCTTGCCCCGAACCTCTGGGGAGGGGTTGTCATCCTCAAAGCCTGAATTTCCGAATCTTGCAACCATGTTGAAGCAAATTTTCTTTTAAATGTGTTGGTTTTATTTGCTTGATGAGATTATGAGCATGAGAGGTGGCGTTAGTTGCCCTTCAAACAATTCTGACTCTTGAAAAGGACACTAGCCTTTTAAATTTCCAACCGAACAAGCCTTTTTTGAAGTTTTTACGAGAGCGCTTTCTATAAAAACCCTATGAGCCCCCAGGGCATAACTTACAACCCTTGTGCTGAGGGCTGTGGGGGAGTGTCCTCTTCAAAAACATAATTTCTTTTAGGGCACAAGCCACTCCAAGTTCCAATCGAATGAGCCCTTTTCGAAGTTTCTACGACAACTCCTTCGATATGAAGTGCCCTGGTCTAAGACCAAGAAACCCCCCCCCCCATAAAAAAAATAATACAGTGTGCCAACATCGTTCTTTACTTAGGCAGCGTTAATGCACTGCCTATGATTTCTGACCGTTCTTTATATAATACTGGGAAATCTGACGCCCCCTACATAGAAATGTCCCTTCCCCCATGAAAACTTCCTCCATGGAAAGATCATCCCTCGCAACCCCGTCCCCCGACCCCCTCCCCTACATATATAGGGAAAACCATGAAAACATCTGTATACTTCCCAACAAGGCCGTACCCACAGTGGGGGGGGGGGGGGTTAAGGGGGTTTGAACCTCTCTCGAAATGTTTTCTCGACTCCTAAAAATGGATATAAACAAATTTTGTATCCAGTTTTTGAGGGTTTTTTGTGTAACCCCCCCCCCCGAAAACAAATCTTTGAGTAAAACCCCCTCCTAAAAAAAATCCTGGGTACGGTCTTGCTTCCCAATAACCAATATTATATGTAAAAAATGGCAAAGTTCATAGCTTGCAGCCCTTCCCCCGAGGACTGTGGGAGATTAAGTCATTTTCAAAGAAATATTTATTAAATTTTTCCACTAGGCTTAAGAAATGGCTTAAAATTTTGATCGGGTGACTTTTGGAAAAAAATGAGCGTGGGAGGGGGCCTAGTTGCCCTCCAATTTTTTGGTGACTTAAAAAGGGCACTAGAACTTTTAATTGCCATTCGAATGAGCCTTCTTGCGATATTTTAGGACCACTGGGTTGATAGAATCACCCCTAGGAAAAAAATAAAATAAATAAACACGCACCCGTGATCTTTTTTCCGACAAAAAATACAAAATTGCACACTTTTGCAGATAGGTGCTTGAAACCTCTACAGTAGGGTTCTCTGATACGCAGAATCTGCTGGTATGATTTTCATTAAGATTCTTTGACTTCTAGGGGTTTTTCCTTTTTTTTGTAAAATAAGGCAAATTTTCCCAGGCTCGTAACTTTTGATGGTAAGACTAAAATTGATGAAACCTTTATATTTGAAAACAGCATAAAAATGCGATTCTTTTGATGTATGTAGTGGTATCCAAATTCCGTTTTTTGGAGTTTCGATTACTATTGAGCCGGGTCGCTCCTTACTTACAGTTCGTTACCACGAACTGTCTGACAGCTGTCTGTTATAATGCTCGCCTATTGAAGCTGAATCACCCGTTTTCAGTATTGCTCTAATAACTTATTGAATTACTTTTTGTGTTTGTTTGTTCTTTTACTTATTGTGATTTTTCTTTTTTGTTTTAGGGGTGCAGAATTTTGGTATTTTGACGAAATCTTGTCCGGGGTAGTCAAAACCAGGATAAGCGGGCAGTGGGGTATTCTTGTCCGGGTATTGGGCATTTCAAATACGAAAGCTGTACCGACATTCCTAAGTGCGTGAACTTTAGAATGGTTTACATTTCTTGAACTTTAGAAATTGTTACAGTCCAACAATAATAACTTACTACGAGTGTAAGCTATTACACTTTTAATTCAAAGCAATTTTTTTCAGCTGGTGACTGGAATGGTATTGCTGTTATCGACAGCCTCTAGTTACCCCAATCTTCGACCTAAAAACCTTGCTAACCTATCAACTAAATAAAGCTTACCATTTACGGCAAATCTGTCCATTTCCACGGCAAGCAATGTCTGCTGGCGGAAGGTGAGTTTTCTTCCAACTTCATCATATATTGGAGTCATAAATACACGAAAACAGACTCTTCTTGGGGTTCTTGTGTCATTTCTTACCTAAAATAATTAAAATATTAATCAACGACCATACGCAAACCCCCAATTTTTCAGTCCATTTTCTTTCAGGATTCTTTCTCATCTGATATCTATCTCCCCCTTCTTTTAATAATTCACTCAGGAATTTCCTAACTTTAATACTCTTCGCCCTTGATTTTATTTTATTTTTTGCTTGATCTTTTTTTTTTTCACTCAGCAATGTTGACCGCGTGTTCTCTAAATTCTCTACTTTCTCTGTTTCTGGTTCTTTCCTTATTTTTCTTTAATTATTTAGTTTTGTTTATTCAGTTTTGATTATTTCAGTTTTTCAAAAACTGAACTACGAATAAAATCTGCCTTGGATGGAAATATGGATACAAAAAGTAGTTTAGTATTATTTTTAGACAAGCGAAATAAGTCACAGCCAATGTTATGGACCTTTATCATATGCAGTACAATAGTGCTACCTAAGTAAAGAGTCATGTAGGCACAATGTAATTTTTTTCTGACCAAGGCAGTTCGTATAGAAAGAATTGTCGTGAAAACCTCGAACAAGCTAATTTGATTGGAAATTAAAAGTTCTTGTGGCTTTGGAGGTGATTGGAGTGTAACCGGTCCCCTCTCCACACCCATCATTTCTCTAAACAAATACTGTCAATGTTTTGAGAACACCATTTTATTAAACAAAGTTGAAAGGTTGTTAAACAAAGTTATATCTTCGGGTGTGTCACTCCCCACAGCCCTTAGCGCATGGGCCATACGCTATACTAGTTGCCCATTGTTTTCATGTACAGTTTTTATGGAGGGGTGGTCGTACAAGCTTTGGAGGGGGCTCATTCCATTAGACATCGGAAGTTTTAATGTTATTTTTAGGAGCCAAAAGCGATCGAAGGACAACTAGTCCCCAACCCTTCTTCCCAAAATCCATTCAATCTAAATTTTGAGATAGTCATTTACTTCAAAACAGTCCAAAGATCATATAACAACGCCTCCAAGATTGACACAGACCCTTAGAGCCTGAGGGCAAGGACTGTAAGTTGTGACCCAGGGGCATATAAAGTTTCTATGGAGGAAATGGTTGCACAAACCTTGGAGGATGCTCATTTGAAAGGAAATTGGAAGTTCTAGTTCTCTTTTGAAGAGTCAAAAGTGGTTGGAGGGAAACTCCCCCCCTTCTAGCTGTCTTTTCTCCAAATCCATTCGATCGAAATTTTGAGAAAGGCATTTCGTCCAAAATAGTCCAAGGATCATATAGTAATACCTCCAGGGTTAAAAAACTCAGAGCCAGGAGGCAAGGGTTGTAAGTTAGGCTCCTGCTGCAAATTAAGTTTTTATGAAAGGGGTGGTCATATAAACTTTAGAGGAGGCTCATTTGATTAGAAATTGAAAGTTCCTGCTATCTTTTTAAAAGTCAAAGGTGATCGAAGAGCAACTAGTCCACCCACGCCCTCTTTTCCACAAATTTATCTGATCGAAATATTGAAATAGCCATTTTGATCAAAATAGTCCAAAGATCAAATAACAATGCCTCGAGGGTTGACACAGCCTCCCAGAGACCGGGGACAAGGGTTCTAAGCTGTGCAACGGTGGAACATAAAGGTTTTATTGAAATTGAAAGTTCTATTGCCCTTTTTAGGAGTCAAAAGCTATTGGAAGGCAACCAGATCCCCCCTCCCCCGCATACACCCATAATTTCCCAAAAGACATCCAATTTAAATTTTTAGACAGCTATTTTGTTCAGCATAGTTGAAAGATCAAATAATTATGTCTTTGGGGTGTTACCCTTTTCTCCACTGTCCTTAGGACAAGGGCTGCAATTTTGGCAATTCTCCCATTTTTTACATACTTTACATACTTGGTAACTCTGCCTGTCATCGGCTTCATTGAGGTGACAGCCTGTCCCAAGCCAGGATGAAGGAGGAGGGTTGGGCGACTGGTTTGCTACCTGTCCCTGTAAAAAACACCCAGCAACGGAAAAGTTGACAATAGCCTCGGATGAATAACCTTCTTCCCCAGCGCGCCCCCAGACACGATTCTTGACTACAAAAAAAACAACGAAAATTGGATTCTGTAACGTTTGAGCTATGAGTCAGTCATCACAGACCGAGCAAGTTATCAGAGAGATGAAACCCTAAGTGAAATTTGGTGGAAAGGTATGGGCCATGAGAACCTGGAGGATGGATATGTGTTATTCTACAGTAGTGATGACACCCATCATAGATCAGGGGTAGGAATACTGTTGTCCCACGAAGCTCATCGATCTGTTCTCAAATGGACACCCGTGAATGACAGGATAATGTTAGCTCAATTCGTTACAGAGCACACGAAGTTCTCAGTGATCGTGCGATATGCGCCTACAAATGAGGTGGATGAGGATGCTAAGGACATTTTTTACGAAACATTACAGGCTGTTACTAAAGACATCCCCAAGCATGATGTACAGTGTGTTCTTGGTGACTTAAATGCAAAAGTGAGAAGTGATCGTCAGTATTGTCCTGAAGTTTCAGATCAGCATGGACTTGGCGAAACAAATGAAAATGGCGCGTTACTAGTAGACTATGCACTAAGTAATGACCTTGTCGTTGCCGGAACTTTTTTCGACCACAAAGCAGTGCATAAGTGCATATGGACGTCACCAGACGGCTCAACTCAGGAATCAAATAGACCATTGTCTGATCTCCCGCAGGTGGCGCACAAGCCTTTTAGATGTACGTGGGTACAGAGGAGCTGACGTACAGTCCGATCATAGGCTTATGGTCGCTCGCGTGCAGATCAAACTTCGTGCCCCTAAGATACCAGTTCAAACCTAAAGAAACCTTACGATACGGATAAACTTCATGACCATAAGCTTCACAGAGAGTTTCGTATCACTCATCAAAATAATTTTGATGCTCTAGCAGTGGGAGCCAGCGTACCAGAAAGCATTGAAATGAAGTGGGACACCATAAAAAATGTATACACTACGGTCGTTGAAGAAAAAATGGGGCTCAGAAAGAAACCAAAGGAAAGATGGATCTGCTACATCACCTGGAAGTTTATTGATGAGCATTTGGTACTTAAGCAGACCTTACTGACTGCCGCCACACGGTGTGTAATGACAGCTTCCCAGCTTCTCTACAAGAAGAAGGACAAAGAAATTAAAAAGAGAACTAGGAAGGATAAAAGACTTTTCCTCGAAATTACAGCTGCGCTAGCAGAGGAAGCTGCTAAAAAGGGTGATTTTAAAACTGTTTACCGGCTGACTAATGAGATGGTTGGGAAACAGAGCAGCAGAATCACCCTGGTAAAAGACGAGACTGGATTATTTTATCATATCCTGATAAAATTGACGAAAGGTGGGCTGTCCACTTCGAGAAATTATTAAATAGACCAAGACCCAGTGACCGAGAAAATATACCTTATACCCCCTTTTTACAACTTGACATAAATACAGACCTGCCAAGCCCTGCCAAGGTCATGTATGCAGCAAGAAAGCGGAAAAACGGACGAGCTCCTGGCATAGATGGAATCCTAGCAGAAATGCTAAAATATTCAAGAAGAACATGCCTCTCTGTGTGGATCGCCCTTTTCACCAATAAATGGAATATAGGGAAGGTTCCACGTGAATGGACCAAGGGGATATTGGTGAAAATCTTGAAAAAGGGAGACACAATGGTGTGCGATATTTGGAGAGGTATCAACCTTCTGCCAGTACTGTGCAAACTTTTGGCTTTCATTATATTGTACCGGGTACGAGATGCACTTGATACAGATCTGCGAGAAGAACAGCATGGTTTTAGAACCGGCAGACCGTGCTCTGACTTGATATTTGTACTGAGAACGCTTGTCGAGGAATCAAAAGAGGGGAACAACATGTTATATCTACTATTTATTGACTTCAAAAAGGCGTTTGACTCAGTGGACCGAGAATGCTGGTGGAGAGTCCTTAAGTATTATGGGGTTCCAGAAAAACTAGTGAGCATGATATATCCCCTGTACGAAGAGTCCGAGTGCTGCGTTAAGACCGAAAATGGCACAACCAAATTTTTCGAGATAATGTGGTGGGCGTCAGGGATGCGTACTTTCCCAATTTCTTTTTGTAATTATAATGTCTCTAGATCAGTCTTCATCTAGACTCTAGAGCGTGTGGTGTAAAGAACTCTTTTTTGGATAAAACCCTGTTCTACGTTGTGAGTAATTTCCCAGTGGACACTTATTTAAAGACTTTTTATAATCAGCTTATCTATGGTTTGTTTATTTTGTGACCGCTGTGAAAACCGCTGTGATTTCCCCTGGGAACAATTATTTTAGCTCAGTGTTGCCGATTGGAAGTTGCCGATAGAAGATTTTATTGCGCAAATCTTATAAGCAATTTTCAACCTTTTCTTAAGGTGCGTCGACAGTACCGCGTTGTTTTCGGGATGTCGATGGAAATGGAGAACAAATTATTCTTGAATGCTGTGTTGAACTTCGTGAGCCGTAGTATGGAAAGAGGAGAAAAACTGGAGGGAATAATTGATACAGTGGTCGGATTTTTCACACCAGAAGAAATTCTGAAAGCCAAAGAATCGCTGCATCAACTAATGCAGTTTACAACCCGCTGTAAAATTCACGCAAAAGATAAAACCGAGTTTTACGGACATTTGCAGATGGATTCACCAAGCTCAGGCCAAGAAGACCAAATTGCCAACTTTTGTTATTGATTCTCCCTGCACAGTCCCAGCTACTAGTGAAGCTACTGCAGCAACCGTTGCTATTAAGGTAAATGAATTGTCTCGAGTTATCAAGAACCATTTTGCTATTAATGATAGCCGTTTTGTTCAGCATAGTTAAATGGTCCTGTAACTATGTCTCTAGGAATATTGGATATGTCATTCCCCACAGTTATGCAATTTGCCCATTATAATTTAAAACAAAATGTTGCTTTAAACCTAAATCAAAAGATACTGTGTGTATGCTGGTTGCCAATAAGAGAGCTCAGTCATATTTCAAGAACGACTGAGAGTATTAAGTTAGAACTTTTAGGGCTACTGCTATTACTACTTCTGCTTTTACACTTTAACTAAACCAAAAGAGTGTAAGTGTATTCATGTTGTCAAAGAGCATAAATATAGTTTTTTGGGAATGGTATTAAGTTCTATTTTTCAGGTCAAATTGAGGAGATACAAAACTAAACTCAACCATACTGTTTTTTTTTAGAGTTATAAAAGTGTGTATGCTGTTGAAATTGTTGAAAACTTTTCTCAAAAAGCCAAGAAAACCAAAGAAAGCATAGTTTTTCAAAGAAAAGCAAAGAGCTCCATTAAACCGAAAATGAGCAGAGATAAAGGAAAATAACCTTTCAATCGTGAAATCACGATTCACGATACAAATCACGATCACGATCACCACAAATCACGATCAATAAATGAAAGCAGATCCAAAGAAAACAAACAGATATTAACAGAAATAACCGAGTCAAACTGATGAGTAGAGTTGACACCCACCTTCCCATCTGAAGACCAGAACATATTTTGCACTTTACCGAAAACACAAAAACAAATGAATGTGGATTGACATTTTAATATACATATACTGATATTTATTCCTCAAAGTTGTAATAGTTTCTGAATCATTAATGTTAAGAAAGTAGAAACATTCAAAATTTATTTTGTTTCCGGTTAAGTGCAATTTATGTTTTGGTCTTGAGCCCTGCTCATGTTAGTTTCTGCTCGCTTGGAGTTTGACTGTTATTTATTGCAATTTCTCTTTGTTTTGGATTTCATTTATTTATTGATGGTGATTTGTGGCAGGCAGTTTTACGATCGAGATATTACTTGACTTTATTTCTTCTCATTTTGTTTTAACGTAGCTCTTTACTTTTCTTTAATAAATTGTTTTGTCGAAAAAGTTTTTTAAAATAATAATTGAATAAAATGAAAAACTTACTGTGAAACGGTATGCAAATGGTTCGTGGATCAAATGTTTGAGCTCAGCTTGAACGTTTCTACGCCCTTGGAGATCTATCCCTTGGGCTAAATTCAGTCTTGATTTTCCCCAGCCAGTAGTGATCCTATTACCATTGCTAACGCTGACGTCCATCAGGGTTATACCTTGGAACCCAAGCTAAACCAAAAAGATTAAAAAAATAAGGGACTAAAATGGTATTTTTTTTTATACTTTTTATTTTAGTTTGAGAAAGACAGATCTTAAGCGGTAACGGTAAACCTATGAGTGTCGTATTGACGTATCAACAACATTTCAAAGAAAAAAGGAGAAAAATTGCTCTTGAAAACATTAGCTGTTGAATATGATGAATGTATAAAATGTCATAAAAAAATTCCTCCCAAAATCGTAGATTCTCCCTTCCTCCCAAAATTGTAAATTGTCACCGTATGAGACGCGGCGACAGGTTTAAATCAGAATTCTCACAATTTGACTGAAACGACTCGCCACAATTCATTTAAGGTAATCCAAAAGACTTACTGATCGTTCCCCTTACTTTCCACAAGACAACGATCCTTTACTTCAGGTGGCTCCTTTTGACCTATGCCTTCCTGGTAAAACCATTGACCCATCTTTGACCCATATGTCTTTGACCCATCCCTTAGGTAAATTTCTACAAGGGTAAACATTTCTTTTCTGGAGTGTATTTAGCAATGAAGAGATGAAGTAATCAATGAGAAGCAAATATGATCAGTGAAAATAAATGAATGAGTAACAGTAACGAATGAGTAACAGTAACGAATAAGTAATAGATATCAAGAATGAGTAGTAATAATGAACGAGAATTAGGGACGATGAACAAGTAGAAGTTAGAATGAATAAATGAGCAGTACTAGGCTGTAACCAAAAGATGAGTAGCAGAGCAAGGAGTAATCAGAAGTAGTGAAAAATAATGACAAATGCCAAAATAGGGGCATTCAACAATTATATTTGTAAGTAGCACTAGCGTTCTTTTACTACAATTAAATAAAAAAAAGTTTTTTTAACTGAAATTAAGGAGCAACATTAAAACTTAAAACGAACAGAAATTATTCCGTATATGAAAGGGGCTGTTCCCTCCTCAGCGCCTCGCTCTTTACGCTAAAGTTTTTATTGTTTTAAAAAATAGAGTTGTGGGAAACAGTCTACCTTTAGCCTAAAGAGCGAGGCGTTGAGGAGGGGACAGCCCCTTTCATATACGGAATAATTTCTGTTCGTTTTAAGTTTTAATGTTGCTCCTTACTTTCAGTTAATTTTATTTAATTTTGAACGTTTTTGATATAATGGAGGTTTTGATTTCGGCTCACAGTACAGGAATACTTAAAAAAAAATTGCATATTGATTTTACTTATATTTGGTTAAATGGCTTTCTCGAAAGTTGTTTAATCTTATTTACGAACGTTTTTATTATTAGTAATAAATATACGTATTTTACGAATTAACTTACGTAACGAACTTCTAAATCCATATATTTTTTAATATGTATATTAGGGAGTTTGCCCCCTGGTCAAGACCTCGCTCTTTATGCTAAAGTTCGAATTTTTGTTTCAATTATTTAAAAATGACCCCTTAATCACAAAGGCCCTTAATTAGAATAAATAGCTCTTATGAAAGTACTAAAAAATCTTTGGCTTAAAGAGCAAGGTATTGATTAGGGAGCGGACCCAATCACATACTTAATAATTTCTGTTTGTATTAAGTTTTCATCTTGCTCCTTACTTTCAGTTGAAAAACTTGTTTATTTTCTTAATTAATTTCTGATCGTTTTTTTTAAATAATGCTGGGAAATCCTGCATCCCCTTCATAGCAATGTCCCTTCTTCCAGGAAAACTTCCTCCATGAAAAGATCCTGCCACATAACCCCCTACCCCCCCCCAGTACTAGAAAAAAATCCTCCTTGAAACGTCTGTATACTTCCCAATAACTAATACTATATGTAAACATTGGGTAAAGTTCATAACTTTCAGGTCTCTCCCTGGGGACTTTGGGGGATTAAGTTATCCTAAAAGACATATTTATTGTATTGTCGACCAAGCTGAACAAAATGGCTATCTCAAAATTTTGATCCGGTGACTTTGGGAAAAAACTGAGCATGGGAGGGGGCCAAGTTGCCCTCCAATTTTTTTGGTTACTTAAAAAGGACACTAGAACTTTTAATTTCCTTTCGATTGAGCCGTCCCACGATATCCTAGGACTACTGGGTTGATATGATCAGCCCTGGGAAAAAAAAACAAAAAACAAATAAACACGCATCCCTGATCTTTTTTCTGGCAAGAAAAATACAAAATTCCTCATTTTCAAACAGTTCGTGGTAACAAACTGTAAGTAAGGAGCGACCCGGCTCAATGGTAACCGAAACTCTAAAAAATGGAATTTTGATACCAATAGATACATCAAAAGAATCAAATTTTAATTCTGATTTTAAATATATAAGTTTCATCAAGTTTAATCTTACCTATCATCTAGCGCCTGAGAAAATTTGGCTGATTTTTGAAAAAAGGGGGGAAGACCCCCTCAAAAGTTATAGAACCTTAATGAAAATCACACCATCATATTCAGCGTATCAGAGAACCCTACTGTAGAGGTTTCAAGCTCCTATCTATAAAAATGCGGAATTCTCAATTTTTTGCCAGAAGAAAGATCACGGATGCGTGTTTTTTTTTGTTTTTTTTTTCTTTTTCCCAGGGGTGATCGTATTGACCCAGTGGTCCTAGAATATCGTGGGAGGGCTCATTGAAACGGAAATTAAAAGTTTTTAGCCATTTTGTTCAGCATGGTCAAAAATATTATAATTATGTCTTTTAGGATGACTTAATCCGTCGAAGCCCCCAGAGGGAGGGCTGAAAGTTATGAACTTTACCCAATGTTAACATATAGTATTGGTTATTGAGAAGTATACAGACGTTTTCAGGGGGAATTTTTTCTGGTAGTGGGGGGTGGGGTACCCTTTTTAAGTGACCAAAATAAATGCAGGGCAACTAGGTCCCCTCCCACGCTTATTTTTTTCCCAAAGTCACCCGATCAAAATTTTAAGATAGCCATTTTGTTCAACATGGTCGGAAATATGATAAATATGTCTTTTAGGATGACTTAATCCCCGAAGTCCCCAGGGGAGGGCTAAAAGTTATGATCTTTATCCAATGTTAACATAAAATATTGGTTATTGGGAAGTATACAGAAGCAACATTAGAACTTAAAACGAACAGAAATTTTAACGATTATGAGGGGGGTTCTTACCCAAGTCCAAAACTCGGTGTTTACGCTACAGTTTTTTTAGTGATTTAAAAAGAGCTATCTATTATAATTAAACGGCCTTTGTAATTCAGGGGTTTGTGAATCAAAATTTTTTTTTAACTTTTAACGTGAAGAGCGTGGTATTGACTAAGGGTAGAACCCCCTCATATACGTAATAACATATACGTAATAAAAAAAAAACAATAAAAGAAACAAGCGATACGGCTCAATAGTAATCGAAACTTTTAAATACGGAATTTGATGACAATAAATGTATCAAAAGAATATGTTTATAATGCTGATTCTAAATATATAAATTTTATTAAGTTTAGTATTACTCATCAACGGCTACGAGCCTGAGAAAATTTACCCGATTTTTTAAAGAGGGGGGAAACATCCCCTACAAATGAAAGAATTTTAATGAAAATCACACCGTCAGATTCAGCGTATCAGAAAACCCTATTACATAGGTTTCAAGCTCATATCTGCAAAAATCTGAAATTTTGTATTTTTTGCCAGAAGAAAAATATACGAATATAGAAGTTAGTTACGTAAGTTAATTTGTAAATTATGTCATAACCAAATTTAGAGACATCCATTTAGCAAAAGAAAAGTAAAATTTTTATGCGAATTTTGTTTACTTATTCAATGACGGTGAGCCAAAATAAAAGCTGCATTAACTAAAAAACAATCAGAAATTAAATAAAAAAAAACAAGTTTTTTAAACTGTAAGTAAGGAGCGACAATAAAACTTAAAACGAACAGAAATTATTCCGTACATGAAAGGGGCTGTCCCCTCCTCAACGCCTCGCTCTTTACGCTAAATTTTGACTCTGTTTTACCACTTTATTTTTTAAAACAATAAAAAGCTTTAGCGTAAAGAGTGAGGTGCTGAGCAGGGGACAGCCCCTTTCATATATGGAATAATTTCTGTTCGTTTTAAGTTTTATTGTCGCTCCTTACTTACAGTTTAAAAAACTTGTTTTTTTTTATTTAATTGCATATAGGTGCTTGAAACCTCTACACTAGTGTCTTCTGATACGCTGAATCCGATGGTGTGATTTTGAGGTTATATAGCTTTTATGGGGTCTTTCCCCTTTTTTTTCGAAAATCAGCCAAATTTTCTGGGTATTCAGGTGCATAACTTTAGATGGGTAAGACTAAACTTGATGAAACTTATAGATTTGAAATCAGTATTAAAATCTAATTCTTTTGATGTATCTATTGGTATCAAAATCCTGTTTTTTAGTTTTTCGGTTACTATTGAGCCAAGTCGCTCCTTACTTACACGTTACGTTACATTAGCACGAACTGCTTGATAGAAGTTATTTTCTACCGATTTTGTATAATATTATATTTTTCAGTATTTCTTCTAAGCTATTTTGGATAAATAAAATCGACAGTAGATTTTATAAAGAATCAAGGAATCCCCCAACCCATGATTTTGAAGAATATATTTTTTATCTTTATTTTAAACGGAAAATCGAAAAAATAGTTGCATCCGCCCTAAAGCTAAATATTCTTGTTACGCTTGCCCAGTATAACAAGGCCTTTGCACTGCTTACACTATTCATTTATTTCTATCATAGACAGCGCAATCTCGCTGCTTAAGTAAAGAACGATGTTGACACAATGTATTAATTTTTTTTTGTTCTAGACCAGGGCACTTCGTATGGAAGGAGTTGTCGTAGAAACTTCGAAAAGGGCTCATTCGAATTGGAAATTGGAGTTGCTAGTGCCCTTTTTATTAGTCGAAAGCAAAGTTTATTGAATTATCCAGTAAGTTTATCGCAGATCATTTCTGGTCTTCATTCTCGGGGCGAACAAAAAGCTCCTCCCACTTATTTCTGCATTAGCGGGTTAGTGTGTTTTCGTCAATCAATGAGAAATGGTTACGAAGTACATTGTTTGTAATTGCAAAAGCAGAAAAAAACTTTGGTGAGCCAGCCAAGTGGTTTGCAAGTGTCCCATCTCACAGGTATGACTTAATTTATATACAAATTATTACTTAATCTATTATTTACATACAGTGGACTCAACTGATCGGCCTATTTAGGATTTTATAAAAAAGGGGGTGGGGGGTTGATGAAATTTGTGAAAATAAGGAATTTTTTCTTCTTCTAAGAACTGGTGGAATAGGTGTGATGGTTTCAGGGGCGGATCCAGGATTTTTTTTGGGGGGGCGCAAAATAGGTTGATCCGACAAACTTACGTTAGGAGCAAGTTTAATTAATGTAAATTTGCGTTAATTAGGTAAATTACGCTACTTTAGACTACTATAGGGGGGAACCCCTTCCCCCCCCCCGACTCGATCCGCCACTAGATGGTTTATCATTTTTTTTCACTTCGTGATGTTTATTTTCTACGATATTTATTTTCTAGATAAGACTACTTTCGTTTTCGATCAATGTTTTCGTAAGAAATGGGCAGACCTTTCCCGAACTTTAAACAATAAACACCTCTGTTTGAAAATCTTTGCACTTTGTGAATTTAGATAGCGATAAGGGTTCCTGATTGAGACCAATTTTAGGACTTGGATTCTAATTATTGGTTAGTGTTGTAAAAGTTGCCATAATAGCCCTATCCAAGAAAATACCAAACGTCTGTTAAGAAGTGTTTTTCGTAAAATTCTTAGGGAACTTTCAGAAAATTTTATTTCTACTGCTCTTAAGTTTGATATGGCCTTTACTTTTCTTTAAAAAATACTTTCTTTTTTTCGTAAAGTTTTCGTGTGTGTGTGTATATATATATATATATATATATATATATATATATATATATATATATATATATATATATATATATATATATATATATATATATATATATATATATATATATATATATATATATATATATATATGTATATATATATATATATATATATATATATATAAATATATATATATATATATATATATATATATATATATATATATATATATGTGTGTGTGTGTGTGTGTGTGTGTGTGTGTGTCGTGTGCGCGCGCGCGCGCGCGCGCGCGCGCGCGCGCGCGCGCATATATATATATATATATATATATATATATATATATATATATATATATATATATATATATATATATATATATATATATATATATATATATATATCGGCGCGTACAAACAGCTCACTCATTTGATCTGCCGTTAGCGGTCCAATTACCTGGAACACGTATTGTGGCAGAAACTTTCTCAAAATGCCCTTTGAAACCAACTCGAGACTTCGAAACCTACTTATAATTCCTATAAACATCTGAACTAATTATATATATATATATATATATATATATATATATATATATATATATATATATATATATATATATATATATATATATATATATATATATATATATATATATATATATATATATATATATATATATATATATATATATATATATATATATATATATATATATATATATATATATATATATATATATATATATATATATATATATATATATATATATATATATATATATATATATATATATATATATATATATATATATATATATATATATATATATATATATATATATATATATATATATATATATATATATATATATATATATATATATATATATATATATATATATATATATATATATATATATATATATATATATATATATATATATATATATATATATATATATATATATATATATATATATATATATATATATATATATTTATATCGGCACGTACAAACAGCTCCTCTCATTTGATCTGCCATCAGCGGTCCAATTACCCTGGAACACGTATTTTGGCAGAAACTTTCTCAAAATGCTTTTGAAACCAACTTGAGACTTCGAAACCTATTTTTAATTCCTAAAACATCTAATAATAACATTACACTACTAACTACCGATTTTCATGTATGTATTGGAATAAATTAATTTAAAATTAGTTTCTTCAAAATTAGTGTTCCAACGTTGAAGCCAAGTTTTGCGTCCTAGAGAAATCTGACTTGTCTACCCGTGAAAAGATCTGATGCCGCTTATGTTTATATCTGCAAAAACGTTCTCTGGAGCACTCGCATCCCGGTCCGGGTTTTTTTAATGGGTGAGATAGGGAATGATCATACCGCTAATTCTGTAAACTGTGGTCAAAAGGGACTGGAAGGCAACTAACACCTCTTCCATGCCCATCATTTCCCCAAACACTTCCAATCAAAGTTTTCAGATAACCATTTTGTTCAGTGAAGTTAATTTTCACAGAGGAATTATATTTGCGAGAAGGACCCTCTGCCGCAAACCTAAGTACAAGAGTTATAAGTTATGTCCTGGGTGTATATAAGGTTTTTATAGAAAGCTTTGTCGTAGAAACTTCAAAAACGGCTCATTCGACTGGAAATTCAAAGGGCTAGTGCCCTTTCAATAGTCGAAACTGATTGAAGGGCTACTAATTCCCCTGTCACTCCCACCTTTTCCCCAAATACCTCCAATCAAAAATTTGAGATAGCCGTTTTCTTCAACGTAGTTCAAAGTTCTGAAATTAAATCTTTGAGGATGACAACCCCTCACAGCCCTCAGGGCAGGGGTTGTAAGTTATGCCCTGGGTTCATTTAATGTTTTTATAGAAAGCGCTGTCGTAGAAACTTCAAAAAGGGCTTCTTCCATTTGAAATTGAAATGGCTAGTGCCTTGTTTAATGGTCGAAAGTGTTTAGAAGGCGACTAACACCCCTTCCACCTCCACCATTTATCCAAGCACATCCATTTGAAATTTTGAGATAGCCATTTTGTTTAAAGTAGTTGAAAGGTCCGGAAATTATATCTTTGAAGATGACACTCCCCCACAGCCCTAAGGGTAAAGGTTGTAAGTTATGCCATGGGGCCATATATGGTTTTTATTGAAAGCTTCGTCATAGAAAATTGAAAAAGCGCTCATTTGATTGAAAATTCAAAGGGCTAGTGCCCTTTTTAATAGTCGAAAGTGATTGGAGAGCTACTAAACCCCCTCTCACGCCCACCTTTTCCCAAACATATCCAATAAAAAATTTTAGATAATCATTTTGTTCAACGTAGTTAAAAGTTTTGGGAATTAGATCTTTGAGGATGATAACCCCCGCAGAGCCTTCAGGGAAGGGTTTTAAATTATGCCCTGGGGCATATATGGTTTTTATAGATAGTGATGTTGTAAAAGATTCAAAAAGGACTCATTCGATTGGAAATTGAAAGGGCTATTGCCTTTTTTTAAAGTCAAAAGTGATTGGAGGGCAACTAACCCCCCTCTCACGCCCATCTTTTCTTCAAACACGTCCAATCTAAATTTTTAGATAGCCATTTTGTTCAACGTAATTAAAAGTATTGGAAATTAGGTCTTTGAGGATTATAGCCCCCCTCAGCGCCCTCAGGGCCGGGGTTGTAAGTTATGCCCTGGGGCCATATAAGGTTTTTATAGATAGTGATGTTGCAAAAACTACAAAAGGCTCATTCTATTGGAAATTGAATGAAAGTTTTTTATTGTTATAAAAAATAGAGTTGTGAGATAGAGTCTAACGTTAGCGTAAAGAGCGAGGCGTTTAGGAGGGGACAGCCCCTTTCATATAAGGAATAATTTCTGTTTGTTTTAAATTTTAATGTTGCTCCTTACTTTCAGTTAAAAAAACTTTTTTTATTATTTAATTTTTGAACGTTTTTGAATTGATGGATGTTTTGATTTTGGGTCACCGTACTTGAATAATTAAAAAAAATTGCACATTAATTTTACTTTTTTTTGGTTAAATGGCTTTCTTGAAAGTCGTTTAATTTTATTTACGGACGTTTTTATTTGTAATAAATATACGTAACTTACAAATTAAATTACGTAACGAACTTCTATATCCATATATTTTTAATACGTATATTAGGGGGTTCACCCCCTAGTCAATACCTTGTTCTTTACGCTAAAGTTCGAATTTTGTTTCAATTCTGTAAAAATAACCCCTTAATCACAAAGGTCCTTAATTAGAATAAATAGCTCTTAGAAAGGTACAAAAAATCTTCGAAGAGTGAGGTATTGACTAGGGGGCGAACCCAATCATATACTTAATAACTTCTGTTCATTTTAAGTTTTTATATTGCTCCTTACTTTCAGTTGAAAAACTTGTTAATTTTTTCAATTCATTTCTGATCGTTTTTTTAATAATGCTGGGAAATCCGGCGCCCCTTCATAGCAATGTCCCTTCCCCCATGAAAACTTCCTCCATGAAAAGATCCTCCCACATAACTCCCGACCCCCTCCCCTACCACCAGAAATAAATGCCCCTTGAAAACGTCTGTATACTTCCCAATAACCAATGATATATGTAAACATTGGGTAAAGTTCATAACTTTCAGCCCTCCCCCCGGGGACTTTGGGGGATTAAGTTATCCTAAAAACATATTTATTATATTTTCGACCATGCTGAACAAAATGGCAATCTCAAAATTTTGATCGGGTGACTTTGGGAAAAAAAGAGCAAGGGAGGGGACCTAGTTGCCCTTTATTTTTTGGTCACTTAAAAAGGGCACTAGAACTTTTAATTTCCGTCCCAATGAGCCCTCCCACGATATTCTTGGACCACAGGGTCGATATGATCACCCCTGGGAAAAAAACAACAAATAAACACGCATCCGTGATCTTTCTTCTGGCAAAAAATACCCGCACATTTTTGCAGGTAGGAGCTTGAAACCTCTACAGTAGAGTTCTCTGATACGCTGAATCCGATGGTATGATTTTCATTAAGGTTATATAGCTTTTAGGGTGTCTCTCCCCTTTTTTTCGAAAATCAGCCAAATTTTCTCAGGAAGCATAACTTTTGATGGCTTGGACTAAACTTGATGAAACCTATATATTCGAAATCAGTATTAAAATCTAATTCTTTTGATGTATCAAATAGTATCAAAATCCCGTTTTTTAGAGTTTCGGTTACTGTTGATCCGGGTTGCTCCTTACTTACAGTTCGTTACCACGAACTGTCTGAAAAAGACAATGTCATTATAAAACCAACAAAAATTTATTCAAAAAACTTTTTGCACAAAATAAGTTTTTCAAAAAAAAAGAGTGAAGAACTATATTAAACCAAAAATGAACAAAAATAGAGCTCAAATAATCTATGAAGGATGCAACTACCACAAATCAGTATCAATAAATAAATGAAACCCAAAATAAACATAAATTAAAATAAGTCAAACTCAAAACGAGCAGAAATTAATCTGTGTAGAGTTCTAAACCCTATGTCTTCTAAAAGTTAGAGTATAATTTGTACTTTACTAAAAAACTTTTAAATGTTTTCACTTTTATAACTTTAAGAAATAAAAATTAATTAAGATTTTAAGGAATAAATATGAGCATATGTATATTAAACTTACAAAGCTCATTTTTCTTCATTTGAATTTTTTTTTCAGTAAAGTACAAATTATGTTCTAGCTTTTAGAAAGCATAGGGTTTAGAACCCTAAACAGATTAATTTCTGCCCGTTTGGAGCTCCTTACAAGGAGCCTTAGTAGCAGGGTGGTTAGCCCTACTCATGATTAAATAAAAAAACAAGTTTTTTTTTTAACTGGAAGTAAGGAGCGATATTAAAACATAAAACGAACAGAAATTATTCCGTATATGAAAAGGGCTGTCCCCTCCTCAACGCCTTGCTCTTTACGCTAAAGTTTGACTCTTTCTCACCCCTTTTTTTTTTAAAACAATAAAAAAACATTAGCGTAAAGAACAAGGCGATGAGGAGGAGACAGCCCCTTTCATATACGGAATAATTTCTGTTTGTCTTTAGTTTTAATGTCGCTCCTTACTTCCAGTTGAAAAAACTTGTTTTTTTATTCAATTTCTGAACGTTTTTGAATTAATGCAGTTTTGTTTTTGGCTAACCCTACATGAATAATTAAAATGAAATTTGCAGATTAATTTTACTTTTTTTGCTAAATGGCTTTCTCGAAATTTTGATCTGACGTAACTTACGAAATAACTTACGCAACGAACTTCTATATTTGTATGTTTTTATTACGTAAATGAGGGGTTCTCCCCCTAGTCAATACCTCGCTCTTTACGCTAAAGTTCGAATTTTGTTCCAATTCTACAAGATTGACCCTTAAATTACAAAGACCGTTTAATTAGAATAGATAGCTTTTTTGAAACTACTAAACAAACTTTAGTGTAAAGAGCGAGGTATTGAATAGGGGGAGAACCCCTAATATACGTAATAATTTTAAGTTTTAATATTGCTCCTTAATTTCAGTTGAAAAAACTTGTTTTTTATTTAAGTTCTGATCGTTTTTCAAATAATGCTGGGAAATCCCCCTCATAGAAATATCCCTTTCCCCATGAAAATATCCTCCATGAAAAGATCCTCCCACGTATCCCCCTCCTCAAACCCCCTCCCCACCAGAAAAATCCCTCCTGAAAACGTCTGCATACTTCCAAATAACAAATACTAAGTGTAAACAATTGTCAAAATCCATAACTTGCAGCCCTTCCCAGGAGACTGTGGGGGATTAAGTCATCCTCAAAGACATGTTTATTAGGTTTTCGACTGTGCTGAACAAACTGGCTATCTCAAAATTTCAAGTGACTTTGGGAAAAAATGAGCGTGGGAGGGGGCCAAGTTGCCCTCCAATTATTTCGGTGACTTAACAAGGGTGCTAGAACTTTTGATTTCCGTATGAATGAGCCCTCCCGCGATATTTTATGACCACTGGGTCGATACGATCATAAGCTTAGGAGAGGGTTCTTTCAATAAGAAATCGAAAGCTCTAATGTTCTTTTAAGAGTAAAACATTATTGGAGGGCAAACAGCCCCCCGCCATAACCACGCTCTTTTCCCCAAAATATATCGGAACAAAATTTTGAGATAGCCATTTTATTCAAAATAGTCTGAAGTCCAAATAACTATAAATCCAGGGATGATAAAAACCCCATAGACCACGGTGCAAGGGTTATAAATTATGCAACTTCTCCATCGTTAACATATAAGGTCGTTGCGAGAGGGGTGATCGTATTAACTTTGGAGAGAATCGTTTTATTAGAAATCAGAATTTCTAGTTCCCTAGACCAGTCCTTGATCAAAATTTTGAGATTGCCATTTTATTTGAAATAGTCCGAAGGTCAAATAACTATTATATATAGAGGGAGAAGAAGAATTATTTTGTGTGCTAAGAATGTTTTCACCATTTTTTTTTCGCTGCTGGGGTACGGTACTTGTCTTGACTACAGCGAAGTCAGCTATAGTTCACGACTAGTTACTTGGACCGCTTATATTCCTTTCGAAGCATTTGGATAAAATGGAGACAAAACTTTATCTAAACAGTTGATGAAGTCAACTATAGTTCAATTAAAGATCCAAACAATTAAACACCAGCAAATTTCAAGCAGAGTCATTACATTTTAAGGTAAAAAAAAGAACGAAAATCATTATCTAACCTATTATTTAGAGGTCAATTTAAATAGGGAGTCCTCCTAACTTTATTTTAAATAGATTTGAAAAATTAAAAGGCAATATGCTTATTGATCGTAGGATGATTGATAATTATTTGTAAATAGCGTAAGAGTGGTCAGAAGAGTGAAAAGGGTTGCGCGCAAATTTTTTGACTTGCACTCTTTTTTAACAATTTGCACTCCTTTTTTGCCTTGATTTGCACTCTTTTTTTATGTCGGCAGTTGGCAACCCTGACCCTGTGTTCATCCTGGTTAGTTTACAATGTATTAGTGACAGAACATAGTGTCTAACTATGGATAGCTATATTGTAATTAAATATTTAGTTGGTATTTCGGTTAGGTTAGGTTTTAGATTACGTATTTAATATATGCTATACTTTACCTCCCCCCCTAATGTGCACATATGTAGATTAAATTTGTTATCTAAACTATTATATTTTTATCTTATTTAGGTATATTTCATTAGCATTAATCAAACTTCACTTTTCGAGTGTCTTTCGTATAATGCTTAAGTACCAAAATCGTTGTTAAAAATCGGACTTGCGGTAATCATCAAACATCTTTGAATAGACTCAGTATGAAAAGACATTAATTCAAGTAAAGAGCGAAAAACGGGTATTAGCAAAAATATTTGTATATATTTTGACAAGGGATTACAACAATTCAAAAGCCTAAAAAAAGAAAACCAAAAGTTTGAAACTTAGTAGAAATCGTTGTTAGAAAATTATCATTACCAAATTTCTTTTCTTACAAGTATAAGCAATGTCTTAGAGGTTTGAACGCAACCAGTTATATAATGTCTGTTCGATGCAGGGTTGACACCGTGGTTACGTTCGTATCACTTTTGGTACGTTTTAAATAAAACGGTATGTTTTAAGTTACAGTCCTAAAAACGTTACATTTTTGTTACTTTTTTGAATTTATGTTACAATTATGTTACGCTTTTGAATAATGAGGAAGTTTCACATTTTTTGAGTAATCTATTTTTCCCCCGTGAAAAAATCCGCTGTTCCCATTTTAATTACACTGACATGAGTATCGACCTTTTTTTGCATCGCGGTCATTTGATCTTATCAAACATTCACTCAATTATTAGGATGAGAAAATACCCACTTCGCCTACTCGCATAGTAAGTTAAGATAACATTCTCTCTCATGAGCATATGATTATCATTTGTTTAGTGACAAGTGACAATAGTTAGTTAGTCACCTCACCAACTTTCAATTTCATCAGTTGACTTTGAATCTTGTTCCGTCAACAGTCATACTAAAATTATATTGAGAAGGAGCTAGTTTCATTAGTTAATGGTAATAAAATAAAAAAAAATATTATGAAAATATAAAAATTCAGAACCAAATTTGGGCTATATATTTGCACATTAGAGTAGGAGGGGGGGGTGGGGGGAAAAGCAGAGTGTATGTTAAATACGTAACCTAATCTTGGTACCCCCCCCCCCCTAAACCCCAAAAACAATAGTCTAAATATTGTAAATGCAATGACAAATCACGCTTTGCGATCCAATTATCTACTGACTGATACCCGTTTGACTAGTTCCCTTTAGCATCTATCTTGCATGTGTATTAGTGTTGGGGCTCCACCTCTGTTTCTTTTCCTTTCAGATAAATGACCTGTTTTCGTTTTCTTAATTACATTGGCTTATAGTATAATTTCAAAAGACAGGTTAAAATCTTGTTGTTAAGTTAGAGGTTTCGCAAAAGGTAAACTTTGAACTAAGTTTTGTATTTGTACTTCCTCGTTTGGGAGTCATTGAAAGATAAATCTAAGAGGTACAATTGGGTTTGAATGGGGATGTAGCTGATTGGCTGGGCCAAGCGGAGGTCCACCCATATGAACAGTGTGTGAAAAATATTATTTTGTTTAGTCTGCATCTTGACCCCGTTTGGGGAAGGATATTTAAGTTGTTATTTGTGACCCTTTTGGAAGAATACAAGTAAGGTATTTTCTACAAACTGTGTACTAGTTTCCGTAACCCAGGCAGGATAGGAATAGAGCTACGAGGTACCGTCATTATTATATTGACAGGGAGGTTTGTTACCTCCAAGGAGAGGGTTAAGAGATTTTCTTGCCGTAACCCAAGGCGGGTACACTTGGCTTTAGAAAGTGGCCATTCGACCACTCGATCGCGTTATCATACCCTGGGACAGGGTATACTGTAAATCGGGTAGTACCAAATCCGATATTTGCAGAACCGGTGTGGTAGACACGGGCATAGCATTATAATTTGGGGCCGTGGCTTTCCCCTCCAATATGTGGTGACACCCGTATATTACCACGCCAGTGGCATTGTGCCCAACCGGCATAACACTGGTGGCTAAAGACCACGAACATTGGTAGCAGCAACAAAAGGAGCTATCAACAGCACTGATAGTAAAAGAATTTCGCGTTTTCAAAGAGACTAGTCGAGTTAGCCTACATAGTGATAGTAGCCTATTGTGGTTACATATAAACAGAAAAGAAAGAAATACGAAATCAATTAATAGAATTATGAAGATCTATTATGAGCTGTGCCTTGTGAGATCATAATTGAAAAATTTACGAATCAATATATCGCGCAACTAATTAGTATTCAAAAATATAAGGCTAAAATTGCTGCGTGTCAAAACAATTTTTCGCGAGAGGCTGGAAGTTAAATGGATAAAAGAATTTTCATTTAGACTGAAGAGGTAATTTGAAGTTGACGGAATTTTGAAATTACATCAGATAGAGATGAGATTAACTCAAGACCGAGAAGGGCGAGTCAAGCCCACAGAAAAAGTTAGGAAATACAAATAAAGGCTAATATGGAGGCCTTAGAGAGAGAGTTCTGAGAATATAAGAAAAAAATGCAGGCTGAGAAAGATGAAATTAGAAAGAATAGAAAAGAGGACGGAAGGGCTAGAGTAGCCTATAAAGAAAGAGACAATATGCATATGGAACGAACAGATTCAGAAAATGAATTAAGAAAAAATCATGAAAGACGAAATCAAAGTAGTCTGAGTAGAAGGAGTAGTGTTGAATCGAAATCCAGCAGGAGGTCGCAAAAAAGCACTCAAATAGATACAACACAACAAATATTAAATTTCATGAGAGAAAGAGAGGTAGCCAGAGAAAAAAAAGGAAGAGGAAGATAGAAAAGAAAGAGAGAAAGATGGACAAGAAGGAGAGAAAGAGAGGATAGCTAGAGAACGAAAAAAGAGGCAGAAAGGGAGGATAGAAGAGAAATAATGCAAATGATTGCAGGGAGAAATTCCCAAGAGCCTCAGAAATCGTCTACAATAGAGATAATGCAGGCAGTAAACCCTTCAACCAATGGAAGAAAAGGAAGATGTACATGTAGACACATACAATTTTTAAAAAACAGCAGATTTAAGCGGATTGCTGAGAGAAAATTGAATTACAAGAATACAGCCCCTCCTTAACTACAAAGCACAAATTGCATATAAAGCATTATCAATGCACTACTCAAAATATTTTGAAATACTAAAACAAGCCATTTCTGAAAAGTTTCAACTCTCCCCCGAGCACTTTCAAAGGAGATTTAGAAGGAAAAGAAAACAAGACAACGAAACTTATAAAGAATACAAATTGACATATATGTTTTTAAAATGGCTAGATTTTCGAAATAACAAAGTTTTAAAAGACATGGAATAGAGAAAAGTTAATATAACAACAATAGCAGATAAAACAGTAATGGGACAATTTTAAGAAAACACTCACCGAGAATTTAGAATATGTTTGAAAGATAAGAACCCAAAAAAAGCGAAGAAATGGCGGAATTGGCAAATAGGTGGACCGAAATAAAAGAGGAAGTTGAGGAGACAGACATATTTCAATATAGAGAGTATAACAAAAATAGGCACTATAACACAGCGCAAGGAGAACTAACTTGCTATAACTGTGGTACCACGGGGCATTTTGCAAGAAACTGCCCCAGTAAACATGACCAAAAACCACATAAAACGACATCCTGGGCCAGGACCCATAATAAAGAAAAAAATTACGCATTTGCAGAAAATATAAGGAAAGTTGAAAGGGGAATTAGTTGAAACGGCAACTGATTCCTGCAGTGACCAAACCTATGTGTGAACTGGCCTAATTAATAGAACAGAGATAGACCATAAAAATAAGATTACAAAATTATGTTATTATAGAGACAAGCACACATGCCCGTCTGCTCGGGAAAGAATAGAAATTGCAAAGAAGGACGGTACGGTCCAGAGAAAAACAATGGAAGTAGGCTTAGTACCTACGTTATCAGTGGATGTTTTAATAGGAGTAGACTTTGGAGATATCGGAAATTTCCTATCCTTAAAAGCGACTTCTTTAACAGTGGGAAAACTACAAAATTACACTACGACGGAAAAATATGATACTCTGTTAACGACGGAGGGAGGTGGACCGGCCCATAAAACAAATGGGAAGGCTGTGCCACCCTGTCGGAAAAACAAAATACTTGATACGAATGTTCGAAATATTGATAATCCACAGAAACGGGATGCAGAAGTAATCAGCCAACATAATCAAGGAGGCACACTTGTGCCTCTATAAAGAGGCGACCCACCACAATGTTAAGCGATTTCAGGTCCTAGAGGTCGCAGAGAGACGGCGGTAATTGCATTTTGTAGCTCAAGCTCAAACTAAGAAACTTGCAAAATTTCATCCTCCTCCGACTTTATCTTCATGGGGGAAAGTGGACCGGAAGTTTTGACCCTCCCACCACAGTCTTCCTTTAACATTGTCCGATTGGGCTGAAATATAGACGTTAAGCTTTTCTAGGGCTCGGGAGCTTATCTTAGAAATTTCAGCTCAATCCGATCAATCCTTCCCTGTTTTCAAAAAACCAAATATAGCCACTTAAAATTCATCTCTTTTTTTTTTTGTTAGCCACGCCTACAGGCCACAGTTGGCACCGGATCCGGTTGAATGAGGACTCATTCGAAGCAGAATTCGACCTGTTAGGGCCTTTTGATATTTTCAGACCGAAAAAATTATCCCCCGAATTTACATTTACGAAAAACCTCGTTTTCCTATATTAGCCCATGTTAATTTTTCCCTCCACAACCCCCTTTAACGTTGTCTCGATCGGGCTGAAATTTAGAGGATCAGCTTTCCTGGGGCCTGGGAGCTTATCGTCGAAATTTCAGCTCAATCTGATCACTCCTTCCCTGTTTTCCAAAAACCACATATCAAGATTTTTGGGAATTTGCTTGCGTCGAAAATACCTTCTATTTGCTAAACAACAATTACTATTGTGTTTGTATAGTCCAGCGGCTGAGACTTCAGACTTTCAGGCGGAAAACTCGGGTTCGATTCACCATCAGAGCAACTTTTTTATATACTTTGAAAAGAAACTCAGTTTCTTTTTTAAATTATTTGAAAAAAATTACGTTTTCTAAAGAGTTAAAGAGGCTGAGTTACAAGGTCGACCCTAAAAACGTACAGGGATTAGGAGGCACAGTTGGGGGGCTGTTAAAGAGGCTGAGTCACAAGTTCGAACCTTAAAACGTACAGGGATTAGGAGGCACCCTGTACGACGTGATTTGAGTATTCAGGAATTAAAAGCCTTAACACAAGAATGTTCAAGAGCGGGGGGTTTGGGGGGCGGAAGCCCCCAACTTTAACTCCTGACACGATCAGCTAACAGTTAGTCAAGCAATAATAAGTAATAAACTGTACAAAAACGTGCAGAAATTATTTGAAAAAAACTACGTTTTCTAAAGAGTTAAAGAGGCTGAGTTACAAGGTCGAACCTTAAAACGTACAGGGATTAGGAGGCACAGTTGGGGCTACCGCCCCCAAACCCTCGCTTTCGCAGCCTTTAAATATAAAAAAATTTCTTTAAACTGAAAGTAAGGAGCGACATTAAAACTTAAAACGAACAGAAATTATTCCGTATATGAAAGAGGCTGTGCCCTCCTCAACGCCTCGCTCTTTACGCTAAAGTTTTTATTGTTTAAAAAAAGAGTTGTGAGAAAGTCAAACTTTAGCGTAAAGAGCGAGGCGTTGAGGAGGGCACAGCCTCTTTCATATACGGAATAATTTCTGTTCTTTTTAAGTTTTAATGTCGCTCCTTACTTTCAGTTTAAAGAAATTTTTTTTATATTTAAAGGCTGCGAAAGCGGGGGGTTTGGGGGTGGTAGCCCCCCAACTGTGCCTCCTAATCCCTGTACGTTTTAAGGTTCGACCTTGTAACTCAGCCTCTTTAACTCTTTAGAAAACGTAGTTTTTTTCAAATAATATTGAAAATAAGACGCGTGAGAATGATTTTTCGGAAAAATTTCCAGAAAAGGGAAAACTTGAGAACACTTTTAATGAATATGAGACGCTACAAGTACAGGCCAAAATGAAGCGCTGATTGTACCAGAGAATAAGGAGACGAAATTTATTGTACGCGCTTTTCCTCGGAAAGTTCGAGAAATTTTAGTAGAATATGAAAAACTAAATGTCGGAGTTCAATTTCCATTTGATAACGAACTACTTGTTTCGGCGGTAAGAATAAAGAAGACTAAAAGAGAGAAAAGAAATATTAAACTGAGCTACAATGAAGTTATGCAGTCAAAGATGGTAGACACTGGAGTATAAATCAGATTTAACGATGATTTAGTATTTTGCGAGAATGACAAAATTGAGAAAAGTAGAGATGAAAAGAGGAGCGTAAAAAAAGAGACAAAATTTGAGATTCAGCCTGCAGTGGCGAAAAATAAAAAAATGTTGGATGGGCTGTGCCTTGAAAACATAAATAACAGGGAGAAAAATAAAATGTTGGATGGGCTGTGCTTTGATAACATAAATAATAGGGGGGAAAGAGGTCAAAGACCCTTGGGGAATAAAACAAGATGGCTGCGAAATAAACATGAATAACCTACAACGGGCTGGGGGAAAGTTGGGAGATATGGAATGTCGAATCGGATTGGAAAAATTTGGGAAGGAATCTGATATTGATCAGATCAAATCCAAATAGGTTTGTTCCTTTATGAGGGGGAGGAATCCCTTGGGGAAGATCCCTGCGGGAAGTCGCGAAAGATAGCCCTTTTCCTCAATGCAAAACTGGCGGACAAGTTTTGATCCCTTTACCGAGATTTCGCATTTCTGATCTGGAGTCCTTGGGGGATACTCTCTCCCAGTCACTTCATACTTCATCCAAACCTTTGTCCAGTAACCCTATTCATAGCTGTTATTCTTCATGGGA
Organism: Artemia sp. Qi Xiang Cuo; assembly: GCF_049724085.1. NCBI lineage: Eukaryota > Metazoa > Arthropoda > Branchiopoda > Anostraca > Artemiidae > Artemia > Artemia sp. Qi Xiang Cuo. The sequence continues at coordinate 90,467,532 of NC_142796.1, forward strand.
ATCGACAATTATTTCCAGACAACCATATTCAGTATCGAAGTTTCATTTTCAGTTAGCATCAACAAATATTCTTCATTTAATTATCACAGGGGAGGGAACCCAGAAAAAAGGCGATGCATGGTTCGCTCAAAATTTTACTTCATTCCCAGTACTATTATCGTTTTCACAGGCCTTTGCATTTTCGGTCTTAGATTATTTGAAATTATGTCAAGGGGTAATTTGCTTTTTTATTGAGATGTGGGGTTGTTTCCACAGATGGAAATTAAGAGGCTAGCGCAGCCAAATCTTTCACGATGGCTGGCATCATCATATGTGCCAGAAGCTGATTCTCTGCTCCTCTCAAATGTAAATTCGGGAGAGCGAGATTTTTTTTGTTTTGATTGTGCTACGCACAATGATTTTCTACGAAGCTTGGGCACCTCAACTTTCAAAACCTAATGCGAAGGATATACGATTTAGACCATGGTGGTCCTACAGTAGAGACGTGTCGATGACGACCGATCCAGAGCCAAGCGATGGAAGTAGTAGCACAGACACTGGTGGAAGAGAGAAGGGAAATGGATTTTGTAAAGTTGAATTTAAGTGTTTATGTTTGTAAGGGTGGACCAAGGTAGCGCGTAGGCGGTCATTTATCTTACGGGGGTAGGTGATGTGGTTCCACCCCTTTTTCTTTTCCTTTCAGATAAATGACCTGTTTTCTTTTTCTTAATTACATTTGCTTATAGTATAATTTCAAAAGACAAGTTAAATTCTTGTTGTTAAGTTAGAGGTGTCGCAATAGGTAAGCTTTGAACTAAGTTTTATTTTTGTACTGCCTGGTTTGGGAGTCATTGAAAGATAAATCTAAGAGGTAGAATTGGGTTTGAATGGGGATGTAGCTGATTGGCTGGGCCAAGCGGAGGTCCACCCATATGAACAGTGTGTGAAAAATATTATTTTGTATAGTCTGCATTTTGACCCCGTTTGGGGAAGGATATTTTTGTTGTTATATGTGACTATCTTATCGACATTTTGACTGACGAATTCAGACGATCCGAACTGGATTTATTAGGAGTTTCAGAAACTCATATCCCAGGGGTAGGAAGCATGAAATTAGGTGATATAGAATTTGTTTACTCAGGCAGGAAGGATGGTTTACATAGATAGGGAGTAGGGCTCATGATGAATAAGGAAGCTGCTAAGTCTTGTTTAGGCTGGGAAGGTATTAATAATAGAATACTAATTGCTCATTTTATGACTAGAAAACTCTGGGTATCAGTTATAGTAGTATACGCCCCTGTAGAACCGACTGACGGAGATACTAGTGACTCGGATGAATTTTACTTACAGTTACAGGAGCAAATAGACAGGTCCCAGGTGGAAATATGATGTTATTACTGGGAGATTTTAACGCCCAGGTTGGTAGAAATAAGGATAGATGGTATCCCAGCTTAGGTAAATTTGGTGTAGGAAAAGAAAACAGTAATGGATACAGACTTTTGCAATTTTGTAGGCATAACAATCTAGTTATAACCAATACGGTGTTTGGTCATAAAATGGCTCATAAGCTAATATGATATTCACATGATGTTAAGACAGCAAACCTTATTCATTATGTTATAGTAAACCGAAGACTGGCAGGATTAATACAAGACACTAGGGTATATAGGAGTGCTGTTATTGATGTTAAAAGTAAAGATCACCATCTAGTAGTGTCAAGGGTTAATTTAAAGTTGAAATATCGGAAGGGTAATTACCTCCCGGGACGTTATGATGTTAGTAGACTCTAGGATGAGAATGTGAGAGAAACTTTCCAGGAACAGTTGAATGCTAAACTTGAGACTTTAAAATTTGATAATGTGGAAGATGGTTGGAATAATTTTAGAAAAATAATTTGTGAAGTTGCTGAAGGTGTATTAGGGAAGAAAGCTAGAACTACAGCTAAGAATATTAGTGAAAAAGCTTTATGTTTAATAGAAAGGAGAAAGGACTTGTACAAGAATTATCTGAGTGATAGATTGCATGAAAACAAAAGAAATGCAAAGAAAGTGGAGAAAGCATTGAAATATGAGCTAAGGAGGTATGAAGTGGAGGCCATGGATAAAATTGCCGAGGATTTAGAAGATGCAGCTAGACGGCATAATAGTAAAATATTGTACTGGCACGTTAACAAATTGAGAGGTAGTAGTCAATCCGGACTTGTCCCAGTTAAAGATAGGAATGGGGTGGCAATTAGTGATAAGGAAAAAGCTAAAGCGAGATGGGCCGAACATTTTGAGAAGTTGCTTAACCGAGATAGAGTTGCAGGAAAAAATATAGAGGAAAATGAAAAAGTTTGTGATACCTTGGATGTGAAGGAAGATTTGTTTTGTGAGTAGGAATTAGCAACAGTACTAAAAGGATTAAAGAATAATAAGGCTCCAGGTGCTGATAGGGTAGTAAATGAGTTTCTTAAATATGGTGGCTCTGAGGTTAGAAATACGTTATTGATGATTATGAATATGATTTTTGAAATAGGGGAAGTACCTAACGATTTTAGGAAAACCTTAATTAAGCCACTTTATAAGAAAGGTGATAAAAGTGAGTGTGGTAATTATCGAGGCATTAGTCTGGTCTCTGTAGGTAGCAAATTGCTTAGTAATATGCTACTTTTTAAACTGAGAGATGCCGTAGACAAAGTTTTAAGAGAAGAGCAATGCGGTTTTAGTAAAGGTAGAGGATGTGTTGACCAAATTTTCACTCTTAGGCTAATGATTGAGAAGTGCCTAAGTTTTCAAACACCTTTGGTCCGAAGTTTTATAGATTATGAGCAAGCGTTCAATTCTGTTGATAGAAGAGCTTTAGTAAAGGTCTTGTCCTTGCATGGTATACCAGACAAACACATTAAAGTGATTAGTGCTATGTACGAGAATAACACTGCTGCGGTTAATATAGGAAATGAGGTTAGCAGCTGGTTTTGTAATAAATCAGGAGTTAAGCAGGGTTGTGTTCTATCCCCCTTTATATGGAGTATTTTGATGGACTTTGTTTTAAGGAGCACAGGAAAGGCAATGGGATACCACGGAATCAAATGAGTAAGAAAAAGCCTTCTGGAGTTGGATTATGCTGATGATTTAAGCACCCTAGATGAAATTGTGAGCAAAATGAATGAAGTTTTAGAGGTTTTGCGAGTTCAGGGTGCTAGTGTTGGTTTGAAAATTAATGTTAGGAAGTCTAAGTCACTAAGGCTAGGAATAATGAAAGTGAAAAGGTGACGTTGGGTAATGAAAAGATTGATCAGGTGGGCAGCTTCACTTACCTTGGTAGTATTATTAGCAAAGATGGTGGGAGCAGCGAAGATGTTAAAAATAGAATAGCCAAGGCTCAGGGTTTTTTTTCACAGTTAAAAAAAAGTTTGGAAGAATAGGAAGATAAGTCTGCAAAGCAAGATTAGAATATTAGAAGCTACAGTGATGACAGTGGTTAAATATGGCTCTGAAGCTTGGACACTCCGAAAAGCGGATGGAGATTTGCTAGATGTTTTCCAGAGAAATTGCTTAAGAATTGTTCTGGGTACCCGGCTGACTGACCGTATTTCAAACAATAGGCTATACGAAAAATGTGGTTCAATACCGCTTTCTAGGTCTATAATGAAAGAAAGGTTGAGGTGGTTAGGGCATGTTGTGCGGATGAAGGATGACAGATTGCCGAAGATTGTTCTTTTCGGCCAACCATCTAGGGCTAAACGGAAAGCAGGTCGTCCCCGTCTGGGGTGGGAGGACGTCATGAAAAAACATTTAAAGGAAATGGGAACTTCTTGGGCGGGTGTAAAAATGGAGGCTTTGAATAGATTGGGGTGGAGGAGGAGCGTGCGTAGCTGTGTTGGCCTCAGGCGGCTTGGTGATGCGATGAGTTGTTAGTAGTAGTTTGGAAGAATACAAGTAAGCCAGTTTCTACAAACTGTGTACTAGTTTCCGTAACCCAGGCAGGGTAGGAATAGAGCTACGAGGTACCGTCATTATTATATTGACGGGGAGGTTTGTTACCTCCAAGGAGAGAGTTAAGAGATTTTCTAGCCGTAACCAAAGGCGGGTATATTTGGCTTTAGAAAGTGGCCATTTGACCACTCGATCGCGTTATCATACCCTGGGACAGGGTATACTGTAAATTGGGTAGTACCAAATCCGATATTTGCAGAACCGGTGTGGTAGACACGGGCATGGCATTATAATTTGGGTCCAGGGCTTTCCCCTACAATAAGTGATGACACCCGTATATTACCACGCCAGTGGCGTTGTGGCCTACCAGTATAAGACTGGTGGCTAAACACCACGAACAATAAGCTCATTGACAAGTACAGATGATATGCGTATAATTCTTTCCGTAACAACCCCACCCCTCCCCTTCTGATTGGTTTGACATAATATCAGATTATATACAAAAGTTGTTCTTTTTATATGGTATTATGAACAACTGGTATTGACCAAGTATATCAAACTGTAAAAATGAGCCATTTTTTGGTTATATCTAAGCATTAAGGAGGGGGGTGGGTTAGTTGAGCCGGAATTTTTGATTTTATCCTATTCTTTTTCCAAATATCATGGTCACTTTTTTGATATTATACCCCCCTCCCCATCTGCGGTCCCATATATAACTGTATAAATACATTTGATCGTTGTTTCGAACCTTGTGATGACATTCTTTCTCGTTACATTCTTTCGTGTTCTTTTATATAGTACAGTAAGGATTTTATTGGTTGATTTTTTTTTTCTAAAATTTTCCTAGGGATATGTCCCGGACCATTAGGGGGGTGGGTGTATTTTCAGAAAAGGGGCGATGATATTTGGAAATATTATAAAATAAATAATTTAATGGTGCTGCTTGTGTGTTTAGCATATTTTCTTCAGAAAAGAAAAATCACTAAATATTTGGCTTTAAAAACGACAACTAGACTAATGCCCATTTTTAAGAAGAAAATAAACAGTCTTGTATCTGTTTAGGGCAGGCTTACAGTTTACTTAAAAACTTATTCATAGGGACCACGCAGGCTGGACTGGGGCCCCAACCCCCTGAAAACGTAAATTTCTCGGCGTTTCTTTGTTAAATTATAGGTTTTTTTTATCAACCCCCTTAATTTTTTTAATTAAATCATTTTCAGTTCATTTTTATTAACTCACTGATCTTTTTGTTCAATCTTCCTTTTATTTCTTTGTCATATAATTTTTTTTTAATTTGTGAACTATTTTTCAACCACTTCCGAATGTTCAGTTACTTCCCACTTTTATCAGTATAGCACAACGGTAAAAGCACATCCCGAGGCTGTGTTAACTTAGGCTGTTATCTTGGATGACGAATTGTATTTTTTTTTTATTTGAAAATAAAAATTTTTAAAATATTAAATAAAAGTGAAAATTCGGGGCAAAAAATCGATTCGTTTTCCCTTTTTCCCTTTTATTCCCTTTTATGCATATCCAAACTCATCGACTTTTCCCTTTTATGCATTTAAAACCTAGATAAATTTTGTGTTTATGTTACGTAAAACCCAATGCTTTTTGTGCCCCTCATGTTCGCTTATATTCATATATTCTTGAGAAAAAAAATAATTCTCTACTTTTTGGTTCATTTTGAAAATGAGTTTAATTTTTTTTTATTGTTTGACCTCCTCCCCTAAAAATTTTTTATACGTGCCTGGACTTGTGAGACCCATCAAAAATAGCTTTAGGGTAACATTCTTGGGGCTGAATTGCGTGAACTCTTCTTTTATTTCTACTTCCTTTTGGTTGGGAATTACGGTTCAAATTACAAACGGAAAAAATGTATATTATGCAAAATAACTGTTGTTTCGTATAGAAACTGAAGACAACGATTGAGATTTTTTTGTTCGATAAAATAAAACCAAAACAAAAACTCGGAATTGCTAAATCTTTCATGTTGGAGCGATACAAATTTGAAGCTAGAGGAGGTGAGACTGAGACCGAGCCAATCTAAAATATTAGACGGGAAGGGAGCGATTAAAATTATTTTTTGGGTCTTTTTAAGAGGCTGGATTTATTAAGATCGTTTTTATTGAAATTTAACAATAAGTAATAAAAAAATCTAGTTGGTTTTCTTATTTTCATCAAAACTTTAAACTATTCCGTGTTTATTGAGATGACTTTTTTTTTGTTCGTATTACTATTAAAATTTTTGCTCAAAACACAAAAAATGGCAATTAAAAACAACAACAACAAGATAAGCAAACTAGTATTCTGTTGTTGTATAAACATCTCGGGGGGGGGTGGGGGGCTGTCCTTCTGTTTTGCAGGTAAACTGGAAACAGCACTTACAGCTGAATAAATAGGAATTTTCTGAAGGCAAAGAAGCATGAATTGTCATTATTGTATACTTTTTAGGCACCTTTTAAAAGATGAAGGAAGGATTTTTAATAAGATTACGTAATAATATATTTTTCAAATTAGACAGGCAACAAATTTTTCCTTCCCGCCTTTAAGTACCGCTCGTTATAGCAAAACTAAGTAACCCAGCCTTGAAAAGAGACTTCCCTATCAAAAGTTACGAAAAAGTTACGTTTTTAAGAGCTGGATGTTACGAATTTTTTTGGTCTGGTGGCAACCCTGGTTGGAAGCCCGAAAAATCTAGAATTTGCAGTTATTACAAATGATGATTCTCTATTTTGACAAGGGATTACAACAATTCAAAAATCTTAAGAAAGAAAACCAAAAGTTTCAAGCTTAAAACATATAGTTGTTAGAAATCGGACTAGCTTTAATAATCAAATATTTTGAAAAAAAACTGCAAAATGAAAAGACATTAAATTACGTAAAAAGCAGAAAATTAGTGATTGCAAAAATATTCTTATATATTTTAACAAGGGTTGTACCAATTGTTTAATGTCAGTAGGAAGGCCAAAAAAAAAAACGAAAATGTGCAATTAATACAAATAATGATTTCCTCTTTTGACAAGGGATTATAACAATTCAAAAACCTTAATAAAGAATACCAAAAGTTTGAAGTTTAGTACATATCGTTGTTAGAAGTTGGACTGGCTTCAATAAGCAAATATCTTCGAACAGACACAGTATGAAAAAACATTAAATTGTGCAAAGAGCACTGGTAATTGCAATAATATTTGTATATATTTTAATACGGGATTACAACAATTCAAACACCTTAATGAAGAAAACTAAAAGACTGAAATATATATATATATATATATATATATATATATATATATATATATATATATATATATATATATATATATATATATATATATATATATATATATATATATATATATATATATATATATATATATATATATATATATATATATATATATATATATATATATATATATATATATATATATATATATATATATATATATATATATATATATATATATATATATATATATATATATATATATATATATGTGTGTGTGTGTGTATATATCTGAAGGGGAACTGGCCCTCCAATATATATTACACATGACAGTAAGCCTTAAACTTTCTTCCCAAACCTAACCGGGTACAAGGAACAACCAGCAGCGAGCGTTCCAGTCGAAAAAAAAAAATCCAACTTTCACTTTCTCTTATGCTTTCTTATAACCCTGCAGTGCTTACTTTCATACGAAGAGACCCCACTCCTGTAATCTGGATCCATGCACAAACTCAATTCCTTCTTTGGTCCAACTTAATTTCCTTTTTATTTGCGGTTATACATTTTCTTAAATCTTGCGAATTTCCAACACTCCAACTAAATAATTTTACGATATCTGACGAGTTCCGTAGATAGTCTTGTTAACGATTTAAATTACAAAGTATTTAAACTAACCCGGCAAAGCACGGGCAATCCTGATTATTTTTAGCTTTTTTACAAGCATTTTAAAGTTACCATACTTTTTAGCACTATCTTTAAAATAAAACAAAAAGGAATAAATTTTAACTTATTAAAAATGTTACAACTTTGTTCTTAAAATGTTTGTAATTAAAATGTTACATTAACGTGGAAATGGCATTAATAATCAAGCATCCCCTTAATTGGGATAATATGTTTGGACTAAGAATGTAAATGGATGCTAAGGAAAGAAGCTCTACCCTGTTATTGCAGAAACATTTTAGTGTAAAGTAAAAGATTACACTTCGGTACACAATTTTAGGTACAAACTCGGTACACTATGCCAACCTTTATAGTAAAAAGTGGATGTTGCGGGGCCTCTGGCCCAAAAAGGGTCTCCACGCATAGTGATTAGCAATGCATGTTCTTAGATGATTCACCTGGGTGGCCAAGTACATCCAGAGATGTTTGACGGGATGAATTCAGGCCATTTATGCAAAGACTGCCCGAGTTTACATTTTGGCTGGGCGTGATGAGATCGACTCTAATTGGTATTTTAATATTTTTTTACAAACTTTTAAACATTTTAATTACAAAGTATTTAAACTAGACCGGAAAAGCACGGTGAATTCCGTAATATATTATTTAAGTAGATCATGGCTAAGACGCCACCCCAAAACAAAAATTAGTTTTTGAATTCGGATGTATCGTTCATAGATATGTTTAGACTACTTTTTATAGGCTAGCTCTAGCCTAAATTTTCAGAATAGGTGGATTTCGTTGCCACCATTATTTGTAGTTCACGACCGTGGCCAACCGCGGTCTATCTGCTTCGCGCAACAGGTTTTATGACTACTGCTCCTACCAAAATTTGTTCGGTAGTAGTACCACGGGTACAACCAGTACAGCTGAGTAGTGTGCTTCGTCTGGATTTGCTTGCTGCCCTAGGAATCTTTATGTTATTTGCGTACGCCTCTACACCTTTTCAAAGAGAGTGAGTATCCTCTCACATAGCATTATACTTCTGGTCACGGCAACCTAAATGGAATTTGAGGGTCGATAAAGTGAAATTATGTCACTATTCTAGTTTTTCTAAACCAGTATTGCCTATAACTTAATATATTCAAATATTTTTTGATAACTTGATAGGTGATTGGATTTGAATAAAAGGAATTCAAATATTTTGCCTATGAAATAGACTGTCGTGTTGTAGCATTTCACAGTTTGAATAACTCTTTCAAAGAGTAAAATAGATAAGGAATTCGCAAATTGGACACTACGAACGATATTAATTAATTAATGTTTTGAATAATAGGAGTGTGAATGATTCTAATTAGTGATTGGATTGTATGAAGGGGGAGAAAAAAAGGATTAAACTGATTAGCAGTAAAGGTAACCCCGAAGGAGTTGTTAACTCAGGTAATTTGTTATAAATTTGAAACAACATCAGTCTATGGAAATGGCTAACGATGATAGAATGACATTGTGACTTGACCTAGCTTTACCTTTCCAATGTGGCCTGTATAATACACAAGTGATGTTTGAAAAGTATTGTCAATTTAAAATAGGATCTAACTTTCCCTTCGTTCCCCCATTTCTGAGGGTAGGGGAGGGGGTTCAATTTTGGAGGGAAAACCAAAAATACTCAGAATTGAAAATAAATGGGATCTGCTTCAAGGGGAAAGCTCAGAGTTCCTTCGTTCCTCCATTTCCGAGGGCAGGGGAGGGGGGGGTTCAATTTTGGAAGGAAAACCAAAAATACTCAGAATCGAAAATAAACGGGATCTACCTCAAGGGGAAGGCCTGGGCTGATGTTTGCAAGTCCAAGAATTTGTCTTTGTTGGTTTGAATGTCTAAAGTGCCTGTCTTTCTCTGTTTACATGTCTGATTCTTTTTGTTTGCATGTCCGGGTTGGTGTTTGCAAGTCCAAGTATTTGTCTTTGTTGCTTTGAATGTCTAAAGTGTCTGTCTTTCTCTGTTTGTGTGTCTGATTCTATTTGTTCGCATGTCTGGGTTGGTGTTTGCAAGTCCGAAAATTTGTCTTTGTTGGTTGGAATGTGTAAAGTGTCTGTCTTTCTCTGTTTGTGTGTCTGATTCTAATGGTTTGCTTGTCTGGGTCGGTGTTTGCAAGTCCAAGTATTTGTCTATGTTGTTTTGAATGTCTAAACTGTCTGTCTTTCTCAATTTGTGTGTCTGATTCTATGGGTTTGCATGTCTGGGTTGGTGTTTGCAAGTCCGAGAATTTGTATTTGTGGGTTTGAATATCTAAAGTGTCTGTCTTTCTCTGTCTGTGTGCCTGATTCTATTCGACTGATGTGCGACTGATTGTGTCTGTCTCGACTGATGTTTGCAAGTCCAAGCAGTTGTCTTTGTTGGTTTGAATGTCTAAAGTGTCTGTCTTTCTCTTTTCGCAAGTCTGATTCTTTTGTTTGCTTGTCTAGGTTAGTGTGTGCCAGTCCGAAAATTTGTTTGTGTGGTTTCGAATGTCAAAACTATCTGTCTTTCGCTGTTTTTGTGTGTGCTTATATTAAGTTTAATGTCAGTGTAGGTGTTTGTAAGTCTGATACTTTTTCTTTGTTGGTTTGGATGCGTAAAATGTATGTATTTCTTTGTTTCTATGTCTGATTCTACTTGTTTGCATGTCTTCGTTGGTGTTTGCAAGTCCAAGTATTTGTCTATGTTGGTTTGACTGTCTAAACTGTTCTAATTTCTCTGTTTGTGTATCTGATTCTATTTGTTTGCATGTCTGGGTTGGTGTTTGCAAGTTCGAGGATTTGTCTTTGTTGGTTCGAATGTCTAAAGTATCTGTCTTTCCCTGTTTCTGTGTCTGATTCTATTTGTTTGCATGTCTGGGTTGGTGTTTGAAAGTCCAAGTATTTGTCTTTGTTGGTTTGAATGTCTAAAGTATCTGTCTTTCTCTGTGTGTGTGTCTGATTCTATTTGTTTGCATGTTTTGGTTGGTGTTTTCAAGTCCAAGAATTTGTCTTTGTTGGTTTGAATGTCTAAAGTGTGTGTATTTCTCTGTTTTTGTGTCTGATTCTATTTTTTTGCATGTCTGGGTTGGTGTTTGCAAGTCCAAGAATTTGTCTTTGTTGGTTTGAGTGTCTAAAGTGTCTTTCTTTCTCTGTTTGTGTGTCTGATTCTATTTGTATGCATGTCTGGATTGGTGTTTGCATGTCCAAGTATTTGTCTTTGTTGGTATGAATGTCTAATGTGTCTTGCAGTTGTTTTTGTTTTTGCTTTATTGTTCGACTTGATAAGAATTCTGAAACCGGATGGTCGTTGAAATTTCTTAATAGCTAAAGATTTAGTTTTTCATCTAAAGGGCTTAATATTATCAAGGTTTTAGCTTTTGACGGATAACATTAACCTAAGGAAATTTATGTATTTGGAATCAGCGTATAAAGCCAATCATTTTCATGTATCTATAATTATTAAAATTCTGTTTTTAGAGTTATGGTTACTTTCGGGGTGAGTTACACTTTACTTTAAATAAGTAGTTCTTGTATCTTTTAAAAGAGCTTTACTGGGTTTGAGAGACTCAGTTGCCTGATTCCATGTGGTTGTTCTTTACTTGGTGCCCATTAAAAACGAAATTTTTGTGTTAAATAAGTAGTTTCTGTATCTTTTAAAAGAGATTTAAGGGGTTTGAGAGACTCAGTTTCCTGATTCCGTGTGGTTTTTCTTTACTTAGTGCTCATTAAAAACAAATTTTTTGTGTTAAATAAGTAGTTCTTGTATCTGTTAAAAGAGCTTTAAGGGGTTTGAGAGACTCGGTTGCCTGATTCCGTGTGATTTTTCTTTACTTGGTGCCCATTAAAAACAAAATAAAGTTGAGTTGATCTAGGTTCACTTATTATTTGAGAAGTTAACTTTAGTATTTCGTGGTTTGACTTGCCTGAAATCATGAATTAGAATAGTTAATTGGCTGTTTGAGGTTTTCAGACCTAAGTTTTTTAGATTTTCGTACGCGTATCTGATGAAATAATTTAGATCGTATGATCAATTTAATTTATTTTTTAATGCAGTAGTTTTTCAGTAAGGACACTCGATATCCTAAAAGTGTTTAATTCAAACTTTTTTAAAACTTCGAAATTTTTCAACTTTATTTATTTTTTCTTTTTGTACATATCTTAAAATGTCAAAATATGCTTACGATTCTAACAATTGTGCTCTGTGATTGGTCAGAGACACGATGTGGCTTTCCCACTGGTATTCTATGACAGGTTATCGACACTACCTAATCTATTGCATGTATTTAATATGTATTTTTTACGCAGTGGAACGATAAACAAATAAGTCATATCTTTTAAAAAAGTGAAGATGGAACATTTTAATAGAGTGTGTTCACATAACAAGGTTATTGTAGCATTGAATGCCGACAAGGAGAAGTATTTAAACTATGAAACAAGTACAAGTGGTAGCACTATTGGAAATGTATGCATGCATTGTCATGATAGTAAGGAATTAAATTTCTTTGGAATACCGAAAAAATTCAACTCTTATGATGGTGGTTATGTAGGACTGAGAGATCCAGAGATGATAACACTCAAAGAAAATGCCAACATAAAAATAATAGTTGATGAAGAGGGACATCTTCTTGCCAGTGCTTGTGGTAACATGTTACCCAGTGTTAAACCATATCGTCAGCTTTCGGGTATTAGCATTCAAATGAACGCAAAGCCGAGAAGAAAGGCCTACCCTTCTACTAATATCATAAACCATATCCTGTCTACGTCCCGGAACTGTTACTTGTTTAAAAATAGTGTGATAATAGACGGTGAATTTGCTAGAAAAATAAAAAGGGCATTGGCAGAAAATATCACTAAGGAATATAAAGATGAATCGATGAAAAACAAAGTACCAGCAAACATTACTGCCATTGATCAAACACTCAATGAATCAAATAATACCAAAGACGAAAAGCATATTGAGCCTGTCAATGACACACCTATAAAAATTGTGTATGAGCCAAAATGGAATAATGATTATTCTACTGATTACGAACTAAGAGATTACGTGTGTGCACGTAACCTCGTCTAAATTAACCTTAAAAAATGAAATAAAGCTATGTCGACTTTGCATGTTGATTTCACGACATTATTTTAGGGTTTTTTTCTTGTCCCAAACTATTTTTTTTATCATGAACCGTTTAGAGACCAATTTGATCCCTACACATTGAAAATTATTTGTGATAAAGAGAAAAAAAAAGAATTGTCCTGTTATTGACATTAGCTAGTTTAATTGTGCTAGCTTGCACACACACACACACACACACACACACATTCTTACTTACATTTTTTTCATAGTTTCTTGAATGAAATTTCTGCATTGTGTATCCAATAGGTGAAAACAATAAAGAGTTTATTACTTACTTGCGATTTTGTCATGATTTCTTTAATTAAATATATGTATTGTGTCCTGGAAGCGAGTTCGAGAAAGTGATTGTTACTTACTTACAGTTTCTTCACAATTTAATGAAAAGAATAGAACTATTCTAAAGAATAAAGATGGGTTAAGCTTAAAGATATTTATTGCTTAAACGTATTAACAGATTTTTTTTGAGGAAAAAAACATTCTGTTTATATGACGTAATGTAGTACTCCACAAGCTTTTATCATGCTCAAACATGTTATAGTTCACTATCCAATGATAAGAGTCAATTTCTTCGAGTTCCAGAGACAATAATAAAAATGCACATTCAAATATAACACCACAAGATGATTTTTTCAAACCGATAAATTCTGTGTCATACATTCCTATCATCTTGGAAGCTATTAATGCAGTTGTTAAGTAGAAAAATACTTCATCAAACTTTTATACTTTTACTCAAGGTTGAATGGAGCTATGGTTCGGGGGATGAGTCCTAAAACCATTTGAATTCATTGTGGGGAAGAGTCATAAAACCCTTAGAATTCACTGCGGGGAAGAGTCATAGAATTCTCGGCATCTATTGCATACAAATGAAGTCTGGAAATTACATTGTTTTTTATATAATTTCTGTATTGTGTATCCAAGATGTGAATTCAAGAAAGAGTTTGCTACTTACTTACTTACAATTTTTTCATAATGAAAAATCCGACAATGGATGATGATAGAGAATTTATTCATTCTAATAGATAGATTTTGTCAATTTTATCCGAGGTATCCGACATATGATATCGATAAAGAATGTTAATAAATGAATTTGTTCAATTTGTTGCTTAAATTATGTCAGTGTTATCAAACGTATCTGTCAAAAGACATTGATAAAGAATTTATTCACTCTGATGCTTTGATTTTGTCAATGGTATCCCAAGTATCTGTCAATAGATGTTGATAGAAAATTTATTCATACTTATACTTAGATTTTCTCTATGTTGACCTATCTGTCCGATATATGATGTACGTAAATTCCTTTTTCTTACATCTCCGATGTTTTAATAGACATTCTAAACGTTCGATATGCTAGCTTACTCTAAAAATACTGAACACATAACAATGTAATGCATAATATATTTTTAATGAAATAATGTCATGTAGAATATTAATACAAAAAATACATATTGTTATACATTATTAATATCAATGAACAACTTTGGACATTTTGAATCTGTTCCATAAATTGGTTCACCATGTTTCTCTCTTGATACTATAGCTATTGTCTTCTCTTAGTTCGTAATCAGTAGAATAATCATTATTCCATTTTGGCTCATACACAATTTTTATAGGTGTGTAATTGACAGGCTCAATATGCTTTTCGTCTTTGGTATTATTTGATTCATTGAGTGTTTGATCAATGGCAGTAATGTTTGCTGGTACTTTGTTTTTCATCGATTTATCTTTATATTCCTTAGTGATATTTTCTGCCAATGCACTTTTTATTTTTCTAGCAATTTTACCGTCTATTATCACACTATTTTTACACAGGTAACAGTTCCGGCACGTAGACAGGATATGGTTTATGATATTAGTAGAAGAGTAGGCCTTTCTTCTCGTCTTTGCTTTCATTTGAATGCTAATACCCGAAAGCTGACGATACGGTTTAACACTGGGTAACATGTTACCACAAGCGCTGGCAAGAAGATGTCCCTCTTCATCAACTATTATTTTTATGTTGGCATTTTCTTTGAGTGCAATCATCTCTGGGGATCTCAATCTCGCATAACCACCATCATAAGAGTTGAATTTTTTCGGTATTCCAAAGAAATTTAATTCCTTACTATCATGACAATGCATGCATACATTTCCAATAGTGCTACCACTTGTACTTGTTTCATAGTTTAAATACTTCTACCTGTCGACATTCAATGCTACAATAACCTTGTTATGTGAACACACTCTATTAAAATGTTCCATCTTCACTTTTTTAAAAGATATGACTTATGTGTTTATCGTTCCACTGCGTAAAAAATACTGATTAACTACATGCAATAGATTAGGTAGTGCCGATAACCTGTCATAGAATACCAGTGGGAAGGACACATCGCGTCTCTGACCAATCACAGAGCACAATTGTTAGAACTGTAAGCATATTTTGACATTTTAAGATATGTACAAAAAGAAAAAAATAAATAAAGTTGAAAAATTTCGAAGTTTTAAAAAAGTTTGAATTAAACACTTTTAGGATACCGAGTGTCCTTACTGAAAAAAGAATGCATTAAAAAATAAATTAAATTGATCATACTATCTAAATTATTTCATCAGATACACGTACGAAAATCTAAAAAACTTAGGTCTGAAAACCTCAAACAGCCAATTAACTATTCTAATTCATGATTTCAGGCAAGTCAAACCACGAAATACTAAAGTTAACTTCTCAAATAATAAGTGAATCTAGATCAACTCAACTTTATTTCGTTTTTAATGGGCACCAAGTAAAGAAAAACCACACGGAATCAGGCAACCGAGTCTCTCAAACCCCTTAAAGCTCTTTTAAAAGATACAAAAACTACTTATTTAATAAAAAAACTTCTTTTTTAATGAGCAATAAGTAAAGAAAAACCTCACGGAATCAAGCAACTGAGTCTCTCAAACCCCTTAAAGCTCTTTTAAAAGATACAGAAACTTCTTATTTAACACAAAAATTTCGTTTTCAATGGGCACCAAGTAAAGAAAAACCA
This sequence comes from Artemia sp. Qi Xiang Cuo, assembly GCF_049724085.1. NCBI lineage: Eukaryota > Metazoa > Arthropoda > Branchiopoda > Anostraca > Artemiidae > Artemia > Artemia sp. Qi Xiang Cuo. Next base: position 90,483,434 of record NC_142796.1, read on the forward strand.
CATGGAATCAGGCAACCGAGTTTCTCAAACCCCTTAAAGCTGTTTTAACAGATACAAGAACTACTTATTTAACACAAAAACTTCGTTTTTAATGAGCACCAAGTAAAGAAAAACCATATGGAATCAGGCAACTGAGTCTCTTAAACCCCTTAAAGCTCTTTTAAAAGATACAGAAGCTACTTATTTAACACAAAAATGTCGTTTTTAATGGGCACCAAGTAAAGAAAAACCATATGAAATCAGGCAACTGAGTCCCTCAAACCCCTTAAAGCTCTTTTAAAAGATACAAAAACTACTTATTTAACACAAAAATTTCGTTTTTAATGGGCATCAAGTAAAGAAAAACCACATGTGATCAGGCAACTGAGTCTCTCAAACCCAGTAAAGCTCTTTTAAAAGATACAAGAACTACTTATTTAAAGTAAAGTGTAACTCAACCCGAAAGTAACCATAACTCTAAAAACAGAATTTTAATAATTATAGATACATGAAAATGATTGGTTTTATACGCTGATTCCAAATACATAAATTTCCTTAGGTTTAATGTTATCCGTCAAAAGCTAAAACCTTGAGAATATTAAGCCCTTTAGAAGAAAAACAAAATCTTTAGTTATTGAGAAATTTCAACGACCATCCGGTTTCAGAATTCCTATCAAGTCGAACAATAAAGCAAAAACGAAAACAACTACAAGATACATTATACATTCATACCAACAAAGACAAATACTTGGGCATGCAAACACCAATCCAGACATGCATACAAATAGAATCAGACACACAAACAGAGAAAGAAAGACAATTTAGCCATTCAAACCAACAAAGACAAATTCTTGGACTTGCAAACACCAGCCCAGACATGCAAACAAATAGAATCAGACACACAAACAGAGAAAGACACACATTTTAGGCATTCGAACCAACAAAGACAAATTCTTTGACTTGTAAACACCAACCCAAACATGCAAACAAATAGAATCAGACACACACACAGAGAAAGACAGATACTTTAGACATTCAAACCAACAAAGACAAATACTTGGACTTGCAAACACCAACCTAGACATGCAAACAAATAGAATCAGACACACAAACAGAGAAAGACACACACTTTAGACATTCGAACCAACAAAGACAAATTCTTGGACTTGTAAACACCAACCCAAACATGCAGAGAAATAGAATCAGACACACACACAGAGAAAGACAGATACTTTAGACATTCAAATCAACAAAGACAAATACTTGGACTTGCAAACACCAGCCCAGACATGCAAACAAATAGAATCAGACACACAAACAGAGAAATTAGAACAGTTTAGACATTAAAACCAACATAGACAAATACTTGGACTTGTAAACACCAACCCAGACATGCAAACAAGTAGAATCAGACACACAAACAGAGAAAGACAGACACTGTAGACATTCAAACCAACAAAGACAAATTCTCAGACTTGCAAACACCAACCCAGACATGCAAACAAATAGAATCAGACAAACAAACAGAGAAAGACAGACACTTTAGACATTCAAACGAATAAAGATAAATACTTGGACTTGCAAACACCAACCCAGACATGCAAACAAAAAGAATCAGACAGGTGAACAGAGAAAGACAGACACTTTAGACATTCAAACCAACAAAGACAAATGCTTGGACTTGCAAACATCAGTCGAGACATGCAAACAAATAGAATCAGACACACAAACAGAGAAAGACAGACACTTTAGACATTCAAACCCACAAATAAAAATTCTATGACTTGCAAACACCAACCCAGACATGCAAACAAATAGAATCAGACTCACATACAGAGAAAGACAGACAGTTTAGACATTCAAACCAACATAGACAAATACTTGGACTTGCAAACACCAACCCAGACATGCAAACAAGTAGAATCAGACACACAAACAGAGAAAGACAGACACTTTACACATTCCAACCAACAAAGACAAATTTTCGGACTTGCAAACACCAACCCAGACATTCAAACAAATAGAATCACACACACACAAAGATAAAGAAAGACACTCTAGTACTTCAAAGCATGAAAGACAAAATTTCGGCCTTACAAAAGCTGACCCGGACATGCAAATAATAAAAATCTGACAAGAGAACCGAGAAAGACATACAGTTCGGATATACAAACCAGCAAGAACAAATATTTGGACATGCAAACACCAGCCAAGGCCTTCCCCTTGAGGTAGATCCCGTTTATTTTTGATTCTGAGTATTTTTGGTTTTCCCTCCAAAATTGACCCCCCCCCCTCCTCTGCCCCTGCCCTCAGAAATGGAGGAACGAAGGACCTCTGAGCCTTCCCCTTGAGGCATATCCCATTTATTTTCAATTCTGAGTATTTTTGGTTTTCCGTCCAAAATTGACCCCCTCCCCTGCCCTCAGAAATGGAGGAACGAACGACCTCTGAGCCTTGCCCTTGATGCATATCCCATTTATTTTCGATTCTCAGTATTTTTAGTTTTCCCTCCAAAATTGACCTCCCCCTCCCCTGCCCTCCGAAATGGGGGAACGAAGGGCCTCTGAGCCTTCCCCTTGAGGCAGATCCCATTTATTATTGATTCTGAGTATTTTTGGTTTTCCCTCCAAAATTAAACCCCCCCTCCCCTGCCCTCAGAAATGGGGGAACGAAGGGCCTCTGAGCCTTGCCCTTGAGACAGATCCCGTTTATTTTCGATTCTGAGTATTTTTGGTTTTCCCTCAAGAATTGACTCCCCCCTCCCCTGCCCTCAGAAATGGGGGAACGAAGGGCCTCTGAGCCGTCCCCTTGAGGCAGATCTCATTTATTCTCGATTCTGAGTATTTTTGGTTTTCCCTCTAAAATTGAACCCCCCCCTCCCCTGCCCTCACAAATGGGGGAACGAGTGGCCTCTGAGCCTTCCCCTTGAGGCAGATCTCGTTTATTTTCGATTCTGAGTATTTTTGGTTTTCCCTCCAAAATTGACCACCCCCTCCCCTGCCCTCAGAAATGGGGGAACGAAGGGAACGTTAAATCCTATTTTAAATTGACAATACTTTTCAAACATCACTTTTGTATTATACAGACCACATCGGAGAGGTAAAGCTAGGTCAAGTCACAATGTCATTCTATCGTCGTTAGCCTTTTTCATAGACTGATGTTGTTTCAAATTTATAACAAATTACCTGAGTTAACAACTCCTTCGGGGTTACCTTAACTGCTAATCAGTTTAATCCTTTTTTTCTCCACCTTCATACAATCCAATCACTAATTAGAATCATTCACATATTATTCAAAACATTAATTAATTAATATCGTTCATAGTGTCCAATTTGCGAATTCCTTATCTATTTTACTCTTTGAAAGAGTTATTCAAACTGTGAAATGCTACAACACGACAGTCTATTTCATAGGCAAAATATTTGTATTCCTTTTATTCAAATCCAATGACCTATCAAGTTATCAAAAAATATTTGAATATATTAAGTTATAGGCAATACTGGTTTAGAAAAACTAGAATAGTGACATAATTTCACTTTATCGACCCTCAAATTCCATTTAGGTTGCCGTGACCAGAAGTATAATGCTATGTGAGAGGATACTCACTCTCTTTGAAAAGGTGTAGAGGCGTACGCAAATAACATAAAGATTCCTAGGGCAGCAAGCAAATCCAGACGAAGCATACTACTCAGCTGCTATAAATTTACTATCTGTGGGGTGTTACTGCCACAGTATTTGGCCGACAGGATCCCGTGTTTTGTATATATTATATTAGTATATATATTTCATCTCTTTAAACGAGCAATAATTGTTTATGTATTTATAGTTTTTCCTTGAAAACGACTTCATTTTTATTTAAAGGGCGTTTTGGGATTTTCTGGCCCGAAATAAAAGACCTAGAAAGGCCACGAGTTGGGAAAATATTGCTTAGGGCCTTATTTCGGAAAAACACTTTTCATTTAAATGACGTCCCATTTTTCCTCAGTATTGTAATGACGCCCTGCGCTAATACAAAAGTCTAAACATAAAATGAGACTAGATATATCCACGCAGCTAAGACAAAGGGCATCGAGAAAAAACCCGAATTAACTAAAATGAAAATCCAAAATGAAGAAGAACAATATGTGGGTAGAAGATAAAAGATTCTTCAGTTTTGTATGAATAAAAGAAAAGTAAAAGTCATAAAAATAAAATTTTCCTTCAAAACCTAAACCTTTAATTTCCTCATAAATAAAAAAAAGGCTTTAAACTCTAGAAATATTCAATCTAAAATGAACCTCTAAATTTACAAAATGAAGAAGAAATAAAAATGCGGTTTGAAGGCTTGCAACAACGAGGATCAAAACGAATCAAAAACAAATGTGAAGAACAAAGATATTTGCGGTTAGAAGACAAGCAACATCGATAATGAAAATGATCTTTGACACCAACAAACTATTGTGCAAAGCCCCAGTACAAACCTACAAACATACCATAAATTACACAAGTCTTAATTTCAAGCCATAGGGAACCTTAAGCGTTGTATAAAATCACTGTTAAGTCTTCCATTTTCCCGAGGAAAGAGTAGCCAACAAAGAAGAATTTTACATAGCCCAGCTACATCAGTGGAATCAGATTTTAAGTTCTTAATAGCACTACAAACAGCGGAATATGTAATAAGAATTACATCCCGCTGTAAAATACGGTGCAATGAGACGAGAATGCACGGCATGTACAGGATAATTAGCAAGCGAAAGAATAGAAGAATGATGCTTCTACTAGATAGGCAGAATGTCAATCTCAAGATGTTTGGGATTAATCTCTTCACGCAATTCACATTTACTCACAGGGAAGTCCATCCCGCGATATCTTACTCACCTAAGACACTTCTTATAATTCATTTTATATTGTTTTGAATTCACAACACACCCCAATCGTGGGCGGCCACAATCGTTTCAAACTTCAAGACAGAATTTAGCTGTGTTTTTTACAGCCTTTAAATTGGGATCTTCCGACCAGATTGTTTTTGAGTACCAATGCGGTTACATTCTAACAGAATAGCTGTACATTCAGCTTCTTTCAGACATGACACTATTTCTTTGTAATACGGATTAAGCTCAGAAACATTGACAGGTCCCTGATATTGAAACTGCAACAAAAGATAGGTTACACTTACTAGAGACAGCAGGGGCAATTGTACTTGGAAAAGTATTTAGATTTCATTTTGAGTTTCAAATCTATTGGAACACAAGGAAGCGAAAATTCACAGATAGTCGTAGAACGTTAATATCCTTTTCATCATCATGGACAGTTACGGCCAAAGAATAGATGTATGAAGAAGACGCAGCGTTGTCAATGTCAGTTGTACTTCCAGAGTGATGGATACCATTTAGATTTACAAATGATGAAGTATAGCGGAAGACAGTAAAAACATATCCTTTCTAATACAGTCAATTTGATATTTGTAATAAGATCACCGATCACTATGTAATTTAGAGATTGTAACACTAAGGGGTTAATTAAATTTCATACACTGTCGACTCAGGTACCCGTGTCAGTGATACGGATGCCCAAACGAGTCTGTAGGCAATTCCTCTGGAAATATCCAGCAAAACCTCCTCTGTCCTCCAAATTGCCCGTGCTTCAGGACCAGACTTGCCTGTTGTGATCACTGTAGCTTCCAATCACAGTAGACAGAATATACCCAGTAAGCTTACCGCAGATCATTTCTGGTCTTCGTGAACAAAAAGCTCCTCCCACTTATTTCTGTTTCAATGCACTTTGCACTCCTTCCCACTTGTACTCCTTCTCACTTGTTTCAATGCACTTTGATGGAAACAGACGGAAATAGACTAACCTGCATTCCCGCTAATCTGACTTCGCCTATGTTTATATCTGCAAAAACGTTCTCCGGAGCAATCGCACCCCGGTCCGGGTTTTTATAATGAGTGAGATAGAGAATGATCATACTGCTAATTATATAAACTGTGCTTCCAATATTCTAATCTTCACCTAGCAGGCTGCAGAAAGGCTATAGAGAGATTTTTAACTAGCTCATTTTAAAGCTACTGATTATATTAACGTACTTTTATAAATTTTAAGCAAAGGAGTTTTTGAAACAACTTAGGAATCCAGAATGACTTGAATACAGAAGAAAATCTAAGAAAACAGGGGCAAGGGGTCTAAACAAAAACTGTAAGTCAAAAACTGGAAAAAATCTCTTTTTTTGCTGTTTAAAATTATATGTCTCCTTTTCTCCTATTTTTTGTGCCAAGACTAGTTGACTACCGCAAGGCCATAGAGAGGAGTTTAATTGCCCATTTAAAAGCTACTACGTATCTTAATATATGCGTACTTTTTCTAAGTTTTTAATTAAAGAATTTTCAGAATTTATATCAAAGCCTACGAATTGGATTGAAAGCAAAAAACTCACCTCATCTTTTGTGTACGCTCCTAAAGTTTCTTTAAATTCATAGAACAATTCATCGATGTGTTTATGCCAGCGATAGAAAATCGGATCTCTCATTGCTGTCATACTATCAGTCATTGGCCCACCGTTTTCCTAAGAACAAAATGAGCTTCAAAATTAAACATGGGCTATAGTATAGTAATAATGGTATAGTAAAACAAATAAAAGATAAAGGAAAAAATATATAAATTATATCGAAAAATCTTTCTCATATTCTGTTCTAGGACACTCAAATCATCTGCTAATATAAGTCTAGGAGTATGTTACCTTCCTATTTGACTCCATGCTCTCCCATACTCTTTGCCATGTTCCTTTGGACAAATATACATCAAAAGGATCCATATAATTGGAGATAAAGTCCAACCCTGCTTAACTCCTGATTCAATACCAAACCAACTACTAACCTTATTCCAACCTCAACTGTCACAAGTCTCATGAATAGCACTAATTCCTTTTATCTGGCACATCATACAAGAATGAATCCCTCACGGAAATATCCCCCAGGCAATTTCAAGCCCGCTAAAAATTGCCCGGGACAATCCTCGGAACATGTAAGATTGAGTAGCCAAATTCTCGCAGATTCCTCCATGTCAAAATTCCTCTGGAAAGTTCACTCCTAGAAGCTTTTCTTCTTTGCAGAAAAATTCCCCTGAGGAAAATAGCCCGCCCCCCCCCCCTAAATTGCCTGTTTGCATCCCAATAACAAAAACTATATGTAAGCAATGGCCAAGTTTCACAATTTATAGCCCTTTCCCCAGGGGCTGTGCGGTGTCATGTCATTCTTAAAATTTCGATTGGATAAACTAGGGAAAGAAAGGGGCGTGGGAGGGGGCTACTTACCCTCAAATCTTTTTGGTCATTTAAACAGAGCACTGGAACTTTAAATTTGTGTTTTAACAAGCCCTCTCTCAATCTTCTAGGACCATCGATTCAATATGATTACCCTTGAGGGAAACAAAAAAAAAAAAAAAAAAAACAACAACAACAACAAACAAACAATCCTCCGTTATCTTTTCATCAGGCAAAAAATTCAAAATTCTTGCTGAGGGGAGCTTGAAACCTCTACATCAGGGTTCATATTCTGAATCTGATTGTGTGATTTTCATTAAGATTGCTCTATTTTTTGGGCGTACCTTTCCCCTTTTTCGAAAACTATGCAACATTTCTCAGACTCGTAGATTTACAACTAAATTTAATGAACTTTATATATTTGAAATCAGCATAAAAAACTAATTCCTTTGATCCGTCTATTGTCATCAAAATTTAGTTTTTAAGAGTTTTGGTTACTACTGTGACGAGTCATTCCCTATTAACAGTTCGTTACCCCGAACTGTTGAAAATGTAATGACTTCTTGTTATACTTTGTTTTTTAGAGTTTCTGTTTCTATTGACAAAGACTGCTATTTTACTTACTATTTGTTAATGCAAACAGTTTGATCGAAGGGTCCCCTAAATGTGAGGAAGGTTACTAATTCGACCCTTCAACCCCCTTTTTTTACATTCAAGTTTAATATTTGCACTACCATGGTTTGAGAACAATAATCCTCCCTGAAATGTGTGCCCTCAAATATATCTGAGGAGGGGGGAGTATCTGAAAAAATTAACTAAAGAGCTTTCATTTAGATAGATATGAAGTTGAGTTCTTTGGAAAAATCTCTTTTTGTTGGGTTACATCCAATAGACGCCGACAGGAGGCCAGGGGGCAATGATCTTCAGGAAACAAAAACATATTAAGCCCTATTTATCAATTGAAAAATGGGAATTATTCCCAGTTAAATCTTGGTAAGAACAAAGCTCATGGCAGAAATTAGCCACCTTCCCATCCCTGGACATTTCCTGGTACCCCTAAACAAATTATTTCGCCAAAAAGGGGATTAACCCCACAGCACTTACATTATAGGTCTAGTCCAACATATTCCAGGGAGTGAAGGGACATTCAGAATTTCCAACCCCTCCCACTCCTAATCTCCTTTTCTGTTTATTCGAAGGCTCACACTTACTTAGAATACGTGCGCATCAAAACACACTTTGGGAAACACAAAGATCCAACCAGCCCTCCTCCGCAATAGCTGATGTGAAATTATGCACTACTCGCACATTTTTACGCTTTGGAGCCTCAAATTAATCAGCTTAGTTATCAGGGGCGTAATTTCGTGCGAGGGGTTGGCAAAATTGGAGCCAATTTTACCAAATAAAGTTAAAATTACAGTAAAAACTAAAAAAACAAGCCGTTTGGTATCACAAAGGTACTATTTAGTACTTTAAAAGTACTTAAAAGGGCGCTGCTACTTCTCCCCCCCATGTTTTATAATACTGTCATTGTGCCACAACAGAAAGTTCTAACCACATGTATATTTAATGGTATTGATGTTTTGCTAGCTAACTATGCTGATGACATCCTTGATATTAGTAGAACAGCCTTTGGAATTGAAAATTTTGGAATTCTCGATAGGGAGTATAAACGTATAGGTCTTCGATTTAATGAGAGTCAGACTGAGTTCCTGGCGTTCAATCACCATTCAGATTGCCCGACAAATGTTCAGTTAGATGAACATTTTATGAAACAACAAGATACACTGAATTATCTTGGTGTAAAGATTGGGTCAAATCTTCGCGCCACGCGTCAACTTTTGAAAGATTTTTTTGCCTGAAAAGCTAAGAATGCGTATAATTCACTAGTTGCGTTAAAAATTAAATTTAACCGCCGTATCTTAGCTAGCGTTTATAATGCATTTACTGTTCCGCATCTACTTGACCTTGCACCCTTTTGGTCTCTTCTTACTGCTTCAGATATTAAGGATATACGGAAGTGTTTTTACAAGTATGCGAATTATTTGCTAAGGCTGCTGCTCTGGACTAATAACAGCTCACTATCCTCGCGGTATGGAGTTGCAAGTCCAGTGTCCGCAGTACAGAAAAGAAATGAGAGATATCGGAGGCAGGTTATTGATGAAAGCACCTCTGAAATTGTCCGTCTTTGATAATAGGTTTGTTCTTACACATAATTAACCCTATTTGTATTTTTTTTCTTCTTGTCTGTTCTTCTCTATTTTGGTTCTGTTTGTATTTGTCAGAATTTTTCCATTTTCTTTCTTTATACTCCATCAGTGTTGTAATTTACATTTATGATGGGTAATAAATTTATACATACATACTGCAAAGGTATTTTATAGCACTATAAAAAGATAAGTTATAGTACCCTAAAAGGTAAGTTATAGTACCCTAAAGGCAAACATGTACTAAAGAACTGATCTGTTTCTGTTGATGCTTGAGTTATGCAGGTTTATCTTATTTTTGATAAGATTTTGGAAGAAACTAAATTTCAGCTAGGGAAGGGGGAAGGGGGGTAAACTGGGGTTGGGGGGGCAGACCGTGGCCTGGGAGGGGAATTTGCCCCCCTGCTGCATAGCAAATTACGCTCCTGCTTACTTTTATTAAGCTTCAAAATAATTCTTAGTTTAAATTTTTATTTTTCATTGGCCGTGTGCAGAGGATTACCTCCTTTAAACTTTTAAAGCTTTTTTAAATTTAAAAAAATTAAATTTAAAGCTTTTAAAGCTTCAAAAAGCTTTAAATTTAAAGCTTTTTGATAATTCTAAATTGAATGACTATCAGAACTTGCACTCGATTACCATAAGCTATTATGGGAAAGGACAGACAAGTTTTCTAAAGCCTCAAAAATTTCATTTTCGTGCCAAATTTCCAACTTCTGTGCAGGGCCGTATCCCGGATTTTTTTTAGGAGGGGATTTAACTAAAAAAAGTTGTTTTTTTTTGGGGGGGGGGGCTTACATAAAAAAATTCAAAAAGCGCATACAAAATTGGTTTATGTCCATTTTTGTTACGTTTTTTACAAGTCAGAAAAACTTTTGGGGGGTTCAAACCCCCTAACTCCCCCCCCCCCCCCGCCTGTATGCGGCCTTGCTTCGGTGACTTACTTTAAAGAGTGGTTTGGGCAAAAACGATAACAACATGGTTTGTTCTTTACTTGGTTCCAGCGAAGAAGAAGCCAAAGGTTTTTTCTCTGTGTGATATACTATTAAAAATATCAAGGAAGAAAAGACGAATAGAATTTCAAAAATACTAAATATATTTAATATTGCTACTAACCTAGTTGGGTTAGCTCTGTGACACGGTTTGTTGATGAAATCACAAGGGCTCTCCCCTTTGGGACCCTGACGCTTGTACACTTGGTGTGCGGTTGAATTTTGGCTTGGCTTGTTTTTACTGCTTGCTTGAGAGTGCTTATGAACCCATTTCAACCCTGCTAGGTCATTTAATGCAGTGCCTGCTTCTGATATATGTTTCTTGCTTTGTATAGGCTAGCCTACTATTGACTGAGGCCACCCCCCTCTGCTTATATTTGTATCATTTGTGTGACGTTGCTGTTTTAGCTGTTTATTTTTAATCTATTGGTATTTTATTTATCATGACTGACAAATAGTGGCCCTGTTACCAATTTTAGAGTAAGTATTCTAGCCCTAGGTGTAGAAGGTCCAAATGAGACCAATAAACCACTAACAATGGTAATCTAGCAAGTGACAATGGCCTTCAAAAATCCAAGTCCTTTTGTTGTCCCTTTGATTTGCACCTTCAATCAGGTTGTTCAGTTCCCACTGAAAATCTCTGTTCTGGGTACAAGGTATACAGTAAAGCAATTTACCCCCCAGAAAATACAGTGCTTCAATTGCCAAAGCTTTGGCCACATGGCTTCTAATTGTCGCAGAGGTAGAAGATGTCTACTATGTAGTGGACAACACACCCTTGACGAATGTTCCCAATCAAACATAGCAAAGAAGAGCAGGTACTTAAGTGCCCAAATTATAATGGAAACCATGCTGCTAACTCCAAGGAGTTTCCAATACTAATGGAAAGAAAGTAATTGTTGCTTACTCATTCACCAATAATGTCACCATGAGGACTGCTGTTGAGGTCTTAAAGAAAAGACTTCCAAGTTGTACAGAACAGATTCCCATGGTACACACAGACCCTTTCCCTCCACTGACTCCTAATCAACCTTCAGTTGTGGAAATGAACATGAGGTACATGGCCATGTTTTAAGGTGTTTCAAAGGAGATCTCTGACCTAACTTAGGCTATAACATATATTTGTGAACTGCTTTCTAAGTTAGTACCAGAATATTTTCAAAATGCAGTCCGTAGTTGAAAAACTAAATAGAGATGGTTCAAGCCTTCCCACAATGTCAGCATAAACCAGCAGTCCCGGCAAAGCAGAAAGGAAACATAAAAGAAAGGAGTCTATACCTAGCCCAGAAGGTACTATAACTAGGCTACATAGACCTAGGTTAGCCCCTTCTCAGACAAATGACTAGTTATCTCTCCACCATTTTTCCTTGAATTTGCGCTGTATTACTCAGCACAAACTTGTTAAGTAATTTGGTTAAGACTACTGGTTGGGTTCATTCCCTAAAAATTTTACTGCATGTGATTTTTTTTAGAGTTGTCTTATTTGTATTTTATTGGTTTATAGTCTGATTTAGGTGACTGGTTACAAGTTATTTGTATTTTTTTATTATGATTGAGTTTTATAAACATTTTAATTGCTGTTTGATAAAGTAAATTGCATCATTTTGGTTCCTTTTTATAAATGCTGGCAGTTGTCGCTAGTGAATAACCCCTATAAATAGCAAGGTAAGTGGTAGATGGCTCCAGATTATTTTAATCTTGAAGGCCATGATGCCCCTCTCATATTATTTTATTTTATAGTTATCCCATTTACTATTTTATTGGTTTTATTATCCTTATTTTATAAAATTAACTTTCTATATCTGGAAGTATGTGACAGGTTATAATGTAAAAATGTATTATTGATTATAATTGTGTTGTATATGTACTTCAATTGCTGCATGAAAAAGCATATGTTGCATTATTTTGATTCCTGTTTTTCAATGCAAGCAGTGTCTGTGGGTGAATAACTCTCTACCGATAACAAGTTAAGTGATATATGATCTAGTTCAGTGAATATTGACTGAAGCGGCACTCAAGCAAGCTAGTGATTGCAGAAGGCACAGAAAAACCAAGTGATACGAATGCATATGACCTATTGGTTGAACACGTCAAACCCCAAACAACAAAAACACTTAAAAGATTTGACGCTCATCTAGCCAAATATGCAAAAAACAAAAGTAAAACTGTATAGGCCTACATTCAGTTGATTTCTTAATATAAATCAATGAGATTAATTTCCGGTTTTAAGCAGCAGTTAAAAAAACGGAGTAACAACAGCAACAAAAAATAAGTAAAAAAAAGGCAACGAAATGGAACAGAACATGTACAATGAAAAAAAAAATACGAACATCCATCAAATCCACTAAAACAAAACAAAATAGATTTTACTTCAGGTAAATAACATGCAAAAATTGTAGTTCGGATCAAGCGCATTTCTACATTTACTCTGCCTTTCAATAGCAACAGTAACATGATCTCTAGCTCCATATCTTGGAACACAGGCTGGCCCCCAGCCCCCCATTGCACTTCCTGGCTGAAGGGTCACGAAACGGAGATCAGCACCGCCGGTTTGGATCTTAAGGGTCTAGTGCCGTCATACTACTTACTACTACTTATCTTGGAATTTCTGGCCCGATGTAGAAGATTGAGTATTTTTTTACAAACCGCTTAATTTTTAATGAAAATGCTTGCTTTGCTGGCAATTCCTTTATACCATCCCTACCCTACCTACCAGTATCCCTACCACACCTATCAGTATCCCTACCGCACCTACCAGTATCCCTACCACACCTACTAGTTTTTAGCATAAAAAAGGCGAAACTTTAATTCAAAACCCCTTGTATAACCCTTGTTCTACCTACGTAGAAGTATCTCAAGGCTGATACCTGACATATGCGCATAAGTGGAACTGAGAATTTGAAAAAACTAGAAATGACTAAACAGATCTGTAAAAATGAATTTTTTAGAACTGTCTCCGGATTTAAAAGTGAACAAAATTGATTACTACGTATTTCTTAAGGCTGTGGTAGTATTTTTTTCCCATTGGTTACTTTGTATATTTGTATTTGTTAACAAGGTATAACAAATGAAAAGAATATTTTGAAGGGGAGTCCAAGAGGACAGGTTATCCTAGAGTCAGTATTAAAACAAAGGGGTTCACACGTCCAATGGTCCCCCACCCCGTATGGTAGCTTGATTCCAGTAGTTCAGATTTAAATCATACCCTTTTAAAGTTCTTAGCTTTAAAAGAGTTGTATATATTTGAAGTTTTGTTACCTCCCTAAAAACAATTCGATAATTTTCTTACCTTGTTGGCCCCTGTAGGATCGTGGCAATGACCAATCAAGACATGTCCTTTATTGTGCAGCTGACCATAAAACCTTGGATTTACTGAGAAAGAAAGGGCCGGCTCAATCATATCTCCAAGGATATCAATCCCTGTCTCAGCATCTAATCGTACTTCAGTGCCATCAGCCTGCAAATAGACCATAATTAATAAGCCATGGAGGCCATGGCTCATTTGAGGCCATGGAAAATATGGCCATCTTGAATAAGAGACTTTTTTATAAGAGAAAAATATTGAAAAATAATTAGAGACGTCTTTTATAAGAGAATGTCAGTCTCTATTAATGTTATAAAAATATTGAGTAGACTCCCAGGAGTCTACTTGTGTGTGCGCGTGCTTCTCTTAAGGTCTATTAATTTAAAAATACACGACAAAAAAAAAAGAAAAAAGAAGAAGAAGGCTATGTAAACGATAGGTTCTAGCAAATGGTTAATGGCCGTTTTATACTTACACTAGCTTCCAACTAGGCAACACAATGGATACTTCTAGAGGGGTGCTTAAAAATGAGAACTATGTAGATAATATAAGAAATTATATAGCAAAACTTAAAAAAATATTTTGAAGGGGCTTAAAGAGTCTCCTAGTATGTGCGTACCTTCCTTTAGGTCTACAATTTTACAGTTAAATTAAAAACTCAAAGTATGAAAAAGAAACTTTAAAACTAGGGTAAGCGAGTTTTGGTCGAAGAGATTCTGTTTGTGGTTCTTATGTATTTTCCAAGAGATTATAATACAAAACATAAACATATCGAGACTTCGAAAAGGGCATTGACCCAAGTGGTCTCCTTTTGCGTATTTGCCTGCTTCTATTTCTAGGTCTTTGTGAAATGGATTCTTTCAAGATGTATGATTTTAGAATAAGAGTAAATCTTGGATATTTTTCACAAATTTAACCACACAAAACTAGGAAAAGTGGCTTTTGGCTCAAGAGAGTCTACTTGTAATTCTAATGCAACTTCATACATTGAATTCAAATCTGTAATCTGAATTTTACTCTTAACAAAAAAATTGTATAATTTTGGTTGCAATTTTTTAATTTTTTTTATTAATTACTTAATACTGTTGGTGTTTGGAACTTAAAAAAATATATGCACTTTCCCTGATCAGTTTTAAAAATGTAATCAGATATTGTCTAGTAGTCTTTATTTTTGTCTGGTGAATTTTCTAAGTTTCCAGTCGAATTCTAGGCATTAGTTAGAAGGCCCCCCCTTCCCCTGAAAAAAATGTGACTGATAGATGATTAGTAAGCAGCAGAAGGTTTGACCATATAATGCAGGATAGTCGACGGCGCTAAGTACAAATATGAGGGTTATATACTTGGCCAAGGGGTGCTAGTTTAAAGAAAAGTATTTGTTCATTTAAAAAATATGTTCCACCAAAAATTTCAACGATGATAACGTAGCCTGATTTTGATACTACTGATTATGAGTGTCATGTTGCGGTTAGGTATTCGATTGGGCTAACCTTTGAGGACCTTGAAATTTTATCAATTTTATTGTTTTCTTTTGCCAACAAAAAAAGAAAATCACTCTAATATTCAAGTATTTGGTGAGTTATGGATAGTTATACTCTGAAACTGGACATATATGTATTTCCAATTTCATGTATGAACTCAGGAATTTGTGTACGGGACCTTGAAGATATATATTTTTTCATTCTTTATAGCCAAGGGTCAGGGTGTATTTTCACAGTTAAAAAAAGTCTGGAAGAATAGGGAGATAAGTCTGCAAACCAAGATTAGAATATTAGAAGCTACAGTGATGACAGTGGTCAAATATGACTCTGAAGCATGGACGCTCCGAAAAGCGGATGAAGATTTGCTAGATGTTTTCCAGAGAAAATGCTTAAGGATTGTTCCGGGTACCCGGCTGACTGACCGTATTTCAAACAATAGGCTATACGAAAAATATGGTTCAATACCGCTCTCTAGGGCTATAACGAAACTCTGAAACTCTGAAGCATGGCCGCTCTGAAAAGCGGATGAAGATTTGCTAGATGTTTTCCAGAGAAATTGCTTAAGGATTGTTCCGGGTACCCGGCTGACTGACCGTATTTCAAACAATAGGCTATACGAAAAATGTGGTTCAATACCGCTCTCTAGGGCTATAACGAAAGAAAGGTTGAGGTGGCTAGGACAAGTTGTGCGGATGAAGGATGACAGATTGCCGAAGATTGTTCTTTTCGGCCAACCATCTAGGGCTAAACGGAAAGCAGGCCGTCCCCGTCTGGGATGGGAGGACGTCATAAAGAAAGTTTTGAAGGAAATGGGAACTTCGTAGGCGGGTGTAAAAAGGGAGACTTTGAATAGATTGGGGTGGAGGAGGAGCGTGCGTAGCTGTGTTGGCCTCAGGTGGCTTCGTGAGTGCGGTGAGTTGCGGTGAGTTGATAGTAGTAGTAGTAGTAAGCATAATTATTAATTGTGTGAACAATAAACACTGGTATCCACTTGTAATAATAACTTCTAACTATTTCCTGCAATGCCCTTACTAAAAAGCAAACTTTAGAAGACGCTAGTTTAACATATGAAACTTGTCAGTCTCCGAATTATAGCCAGAAGAAGCATTTTTACATTGCCTGCACCCACATCCAGTGAGTGAACCACAAAGTGAGTCGCAAAGTCTAAAGCAACACACAAACTAATCTTTGACATTGAAGATTGATCTTTCATCCCTAAATGAAATTAAATTTAAAAAAAAAAATGTTTTTTTTCTACTGGAAGTAAGGAGCAACATTAAAACTCAATATGAACAGAAATTATTCCGTAAATGAGGGGAGCTGCCCCCTCCCCAATACCCCTATCTTGACGCTAAAGTTTTTTGAAAACTTTCAAAAAAGGCACTGATTCTAATTACACGGCCCTAGTGTTTTAGGAATAGTTCTTAAAAAATTAAGAAATAAGGTCGAACTTTAGAATAAAGAGCGGGGGATTAAGGAGGAGGAAGCTCTCCTCATAAATGGACATATATATATATATATATATATATATATATATATATATATATATATATATATATATATATGAATGAGAGCCTCGTTCAAGTGCACATTTGTCTCAATTGCTGGATTAGGAAGACAGTTTTTTTTTTTTTTTTTTTTTTTTTTTTTTTTTTTTTTTTTTTTTTTTTTTTTTGCCCAGTAATTATCTCTTAAACATAATATATATATATATATATATATATATATATATATATATATATATATATATATATATATATATATATATATATATATATATATATATATATATATATATATATATATATATATATATATATATATATATATATATATATATATATATATATATATATATATATATATATATATATATATATATATATATATATATATATATATATATATATATATATATATATATATATATATATATATATATATATATATATATATATATATATATATATATCCGTTTCGAATTTAATGTCGCTCCTTACTTTCAGTAGTAAAAGTTCGTTTTTATTAAATTTAATTTCTTATCGTTTTTCAAGTAATTCCTGGAAATCCCTTCCCCCTCCAAGGACTATCCCCCACGAAAGATACCCCATAATAAGTTCCTCCCACGTAAAATTCTTCAACTAAGAAATTACCTCCAAAAAATTCTATCCTCGATGCGAATCCCCCCATCCTTTTTAAGGTCATTGGGCATCCCCCTGTGTTGAAAACAATTCTCTGAAATCCTCCTCTCCCCAACAGAAAGTTTCTCACCATGGGAGAAATAATTCCCCCAATAATTTCCCCATGGAGAATTTCTCCTGGTGACACTTCCCCATGGAGAATTTACCCCGTGGACCCCCTCCCCACGCAGAAATCTCCTAGAAAATTTCAATTCCTTTGAAAATTTCCTCCGGATAATTCCTCAAAAGTATCTCCAAATGCAAAATGGGGTCACCTTTCAGAAAGTAGGACAAATAAAACGATTTTCTTATACAAATTTTTGAAAATTCCTTTTGTGTAAAACTTCCCCTGGTGATTTCACCCCCAAAAACTTCAATTCCTATGGGAAAATCTCTCCGTGAAAAATCAGTCCCCAGACCCCCCCCCCCCTGAAAAATGTGGTATACTTCCCTATAACAAATGCTCTATCTAAACAATTGGCAAGTTTCATAACTTGCGGCCCTCTCCTCCGGTGGTTCTGAGGGTCACCTCATGTCCAAAGATATAGTTATTGTGCCTATCAACTATACTGAGCAGAATGGCTATCTCAAAATTTTGATCAGACTACTTTTGGGAAAAAATGCTTTGAGAGGGGGGCTAGTTGTCCTCTATTTTTTTGGTCACTTAAAAAGGGCACTAGAACTTTTAATTTCTGTTCAAGTGATCCCTATTGTGATATTAAATAAAAAAAACAAGTTTTTTAAACTGAAAGTAAGGAGCGACATTAAAACTTAAAACGAACAGAAATTATTCCGTATATGAAAGGGGCTGTCCCCTCCTCAACGCCTCGCTCTTTACGCTAAAGTTTGACTCTGTCTCACAACTTTATTTTTTAAAAGAATAAAAAGTTTGACTTTCTCACAACTCTATTTTTTAAAACAATAAAAAACTTTAGCGTAAAGAGCGAGGCGTTGAGAGGGACAGCCCTTCATATACGGAATAATTTCTGTTCGTTTTAAGTTTTAATGTCGCTCCTTACTTTTCAGTTTAAAAAACTTGTTTTTTTTATTTAATTTCTGATCGTTTTTTAGTTAATGCAGCTTTTATTTGCATAAAAATTTTACTTTTCTTTTGCTAAATGGATGTCTTTACAAATTAACTTACGTAACTAACTTCTATATTCGTATATTTTTCTTCTGGCAAAAAATACAAAGTTGCAGATTTTTGCAGATATGAGCTTGAAACCTATGTAATAGGGTTTTCTGATACGCTGAATCTGACGGTGTGATTTTCATTAAAATTCTTTCACTTGTAGGGGATGTTTCCCCCTCTTTAAAAAATCAGGTGAGTTTTCTGAGGCTCGTAGCCTTTGATGAGTAATACTAAACTTAATAAAATTTATATATTTAGGATCAGCATTATAAACACATTCTTTTGATACATTTATTGACATCAAAATTTCGTTTTTAAAAGTTTCGATTACTATTGAGCCGTATCGCTTGTTTTTTTATTGTTTTTTTTTATTACGTATATGTTATTACTTATATGAAGGGGTTCTCCCCTTAGTCAATACCACGCTCTTTACGTTAAAAGTTAAAAAAAGTTCTGATTCAGAAACCCCTGAATCACAAAGGCCGTTTAATTAGAATAGATAGCTCTTTTGAAAGCACAAAAAAAAAACTGTAGCGTACAGAGTGAGGTATTGACTTGGGGGAGAACCCCCTCACATAAGTTATAATTTTTGTTCGTTTTAAATTCTAATATTCCTTCTTACATTTCAGTTGAGAAAACTTGTTTTTTTTACGTAACTTCTGATCGTTCCTTAAATAATGCTTGGAAATCCGGCGCCCCCTTCATAGAAATGTCCCTTACCCCAAAGAAATATCCTCCATGGAAATATTTTCCAGAGTAATCCCCGCCGCTAGCCCCCCCCCACCAGAAAAAATCCTTCCTGAAAATGGTTGTATACTTCCCAATAACCAATAAATAATGCTGGCAAGTCTGGCGCCCCCTTCATGGCAATTTCCCTTCCTCCATGAAAACTTCCTTCATGGAAAGATCCTTCCATATAGCCCCCGACCCTCTCCGGCCCCCACCTACCAGAAAAAATCTCCTCTGAAAAAGTCTGTATACGTCCCAATAACCAATACTATATGTTAACATTGAGTAAAGTTCATAACTTTCAGCCCTCCCCCTGGGGACTTTGGGGGATCAAGTCATCCTAAAAGACATTTTTATAATATTTTCGACCATGCTGAACAAAATGGCTATCTCAAAATTTTGATTAGATCACTTTGGGGAAAAAATGAACATGGGAGGGGGTCCAGTGATCTTCCATTTTTTTGGTCACTTAAAAAAAGCACTAGAAATTTTAATGTCCATTCCAATGCGTCCTTCTACAATTTTTTAGGACTACGGGGTCAATAAGATCACCCCTGGGGAAAAAAAAAAAAAACAAACAAACAAATAAACACGCATTTGTGAACTGTCTTCTTGCAAAAAATGGAGATTTCCCCCAGTTTGCACGTAGATGTTTGAATCCCCTGTAGTAGAGTTCTATTGTGTGCGAATACTAATGGTGTGGTGCTAATTCAGATTAACTAGCTTTCAGAGCGTTTTTCCCTCTTTTTTCGAAAATCAGACACATTTTATCAGGCGCGTAACTTTTGATAAGTTAGATTAAACTTGATGAAACTTATATGTTTGAAATCAGCATTGAAATCTGATTCTTTTGATATATCTATTGGTATCAAAAACCCGTTTTCTAGAGTTTCGGTTACCATTGAGCCGGGTCGCTCCTTACTTACAGTTCGTTACCACGAACTGTTTGATTCCAGAACCATTGTTTCGATGCGATCACCCAAGGGGAAAAAACACGGATCCATCATCCTTGTGTTGGCAAAAAAAAATTCAAAATTCCACATTTTTGAAGACGAGAGCTTGAAACCTCCACAGTAGGTTTCTCTGATACACTAGGTCTGATGGAACGATTTATGTTAAGATTCTTTGGCTTTTAAGGTGTGTTTCCCCCCTTTCAAAAAAACCATGGCAACTTTTCTTCTCTGGCTCGCAGCCTTTGATGGGGCAACACTAAATATAATGAATAATATGTATTTGAAATCAGCACAATAAGCCTATTCTTTTGGTATATATATTGATATTAAAAATCAGGTTTCTAGGCGTCGCTTACTATTGAGCCGGGTCGCTTCAAACTTAAATTTTTTTTAACACGAACTGTTTGATTACTAATAACATGAATAAAAAAAGGCTGATATGCACTATCATGTAATGCACTTTATCATGTGAAGACAATAGCTCAGCACCCGAAACTTATCCAGCTGAGTTCCGATTGATCAGTTGAAAAACTTGTTTTTTTATTTAATTCCTGATCTTTTTCTTTAATAATGCTGGGAAATCCGGCGCCCCCTTCATAGCAATGTCCCTTCCCCCATGAAAACTTCCTTCATGGAAAGATCCTTCCATATAGCCCCCGACCCTCTCCTTCCCCCACCTACCAGAAAAAATCTCCTCTGAAAAAGTCTGTATACTTCCCAATAACCAATACTATATGTTAACATTGAGTAAAGTTCATAACTTTCAAGCCCTCCCCCTGGGGACTTTGGGGATCAAGTCATCCTAAAGACATTTTTATCATATTTTCGACCATGCTGAACAAAATGGCTATCTAAAAATTTTGATTGGGTGACTTTGGGAAACAAATGAGCGTGGGAGGGGGCCTAGTTGCCCTCCATTTTTTTGGTCACTTAAAGGGTACTAGAACCTTTAATTTTAGTTCCAATGGACCCTCCCACTGTCTTCTAGGACCACTGGGTCGATACGATCACCCCAGGGAAAAAGACAAAAACAAACAAACAAACACACAAATAAACATGCATCCGTGACCTTTCTTGTGGCAAAAAATGGAAAATTCCACATTTTTGTAGATAGGAGCTTGAAACCTCTACATTAGGGTTCTCTGATACGCTGAATATGATGGTGTGATTTTCATTAAGGTTCTATAACTTTTAGGGGTCTTTCCCCCTTTTTTTCGAAAATCAGCCAAATTTTCTCAGGCACGTAACTTTTGATGGGTAAGATTAAACTTGATGAAACTTATATATTTGAAATCAGAAATTAAAATCTGATTCTTTTGATGTATCTATTGGTATCAAAAGATATTCCAGTATTCCGTTTTTAGAGTCTCCGTTACCATTGAGCCGGGTCGCTCCTTACTTACAGTTCGTTACCACGAACTGTTTGACAATCGGAACTCAGCTGGATAAGTTTCGGGTGCTGAGCTATTGTCTTCACATGATAAAGTGCATTACATGATAGTGCATATCAGCCTTTTTTTTATTCATGTTATTAGTAATCAAACAGTTCGTGGTAAAAAAAATTTAAGTTTGAAGCGACCCGCGCTCAATAGTAAGCGACGCCTAGAAACCTGATTTTTAATATCAATATATATACCAAAAGAATAGGCTTATTGTGCTGATTTCAAATACATATTATTCATTATATTTAGTGTTGCCCATCAAAGGCTGCGAGCCAGAGAAGAAAAGTTGCCAGGTTTTTTTGAAAGGGGGGAAACACACCTTAAAAGCCAAAGAATCTTAACATAAATCGTTCCATCAGACTCAGTGTATCAGAGAAACCTACTGTGGAGGTTTCAAGCTCTCGTCTTCAAAAATGTGGAATTTTGAATTTTTTTTTTGCCAACACAAGGATGATGGATCCGTGTTTTTTCCCCTTGGGTGATCGCATCGAAACAATGGTTCTGGAATCAAACAGTTCGTGGTAACGAACTGTAAGTAAGGAGCGACCCGGCTCAATAGTAACCGAAACTCTAGAAAACGGGTTTTTGATACCAATAGATACATCAAAAGAATCAGATTTCAATGTTGATTTCAAATATATAACTTCCATCAAGTTTAGTGCTACCCATCAAAAGTTACAAGCCTGAGAAAATTTGGCTGATTTTCCGAAAAAGGGGGGAAAGACCCCCTAAAAATTATAGAACCTTAATGAAAGTCACACCATCATATTCAGCGTATGAGAGAACCCTGCTGTAGAGGTTTCAAGATCCTATCTACAAAAATGTGGAATTTTCCATTTTTTGCCAGAACAAAGATCACGGATGCATGTTTATTTGTTTATTTGTTTGTTTTTTTTTTTCCCCAGGGGTGATCGTATCGACCCAGTGGTCCTAGAATATCGTAGGAGGACTCATTGGAACGGAAATTAAAAGTTCTAGTGCCCTTTTTAAGTGACCGAAAAAAATGGAGGGCAACTAGGCCCCCTCCCACGTTCATTTTTTTCCCAAAGTCACCAGATCAAAATTTTGAGATAGCCATTTTGTTCAACATGGTCGAAAATATGATAAATATGCCTTTTAGGATGACTTAATCCCTCGAAGCCCCCCGGGGGAGGACTGAAAGTTATGAACTTTACTCAATGTTAACATATAGCCTAGTATTGGTTATTGGGATGTATACAGACTTTTTCAGAGGAGATTTTTTCTGGTAGGTGGGGGACGGTGTGGGTCGGGGGCTAGATGGAAGGATCTTTCCATGAAGGAAGTTTTCATGGGGGAAGGGAAATTGCCATGAAGGGGGCGCCGGACTTGCCAGCATTATTTATTGGGTATTGGGACGTATACAACCATGTTCCGGAAGGATGTGTTCGGGAGGGGGGGGGGCGAGAGGAGGGGATTACTCTGGAGAATATTTTCGTGGAGGATGTTTCTTTGGGGTAAGGGACATTTCTATGAAGGGGGCGCCGGATTTCCAAGCATTATTTAAGAAACGATCAGAAGTTACATAAAAAAACAAGTTTTTTCAACTGAAATGTAAGAAGGAATATTAGAACTTAAAACGAACAGAAATTATAACGTATGTGAGGGGGTTCTCCCCCAAGTCAATACCTCGCTCTTTACGCTACATTTTTTTTTAGTGCTTTCAAAAGATCTATCTATTCTAATTAAACGGCCGTTGTGATTCAGGGGTTTGTGAATCAAAAAATTTTTTTAAGTTTTAACGTAAAGAGCGTGGTATTGACTAAGGGGAGAACCCCTTCATATAAGTAATAACATATACGGAATAAAAAAAAACAATAGAAAAACAAGCGATACGGCTCAATAGTAATCGAAACTTTTAAAAACGAAATTTTGATGTCAATAAATGTATCAAAAGAATGTGTTTATAATTCTGATCCTAAATATATAAATTTTATTAAGTTTAGTATTACTCATAAAAGTTTACGAGCACGATACAATTTACCCTATTGTTTAACGAGGGGGGAAACATCCCCTACAAGTGAAAGTATTTTACTGAAAATCACACTGTAAGATTCAGTGTATCAGAAAACTCTATTACATAGGTTTCAAGCTCATATCTGCAAAGATCTGCAACTTCGTATTTTTTGCCAGAAGAAAAATATACGAATATAGAAGTTAGTTACGTAAGTTAATTTGTAAAGACATCCATTTAGCAAAAGAAAAGTAAAATTTTTATGCAAATAAAAGCTGCATTAACTAAAAAACGATCAGAAATTAAAAAAAAAACAAGTTTTTTAAACTGAAAGTAAGGAGCGACATTAAAATTTAAAACGAACAGAAATTATTCCGTATATGAAAGTGCCTCCTCAACGCCTCGCTTTTTACGCTAAAGTATGCCTCTGTCTCACAACTTTATTTTTTAGAACAATAAAAAAACCTTAGCATAAAGAGCAAGGCATTGAGGAGGGGACCGCCCCTTTCATATACGGACTCCTTTCTGTTCATTTTAAGTTTTAATGTCGCTCCTTACTTTCAGTTTAAAAAAACTTGTTTTTTTTATTTAATATCACAATATGGATCACTTGAACAGTAGTTACCAAAGTGACTAGTGCCCTTTTTAAGTGACCAAAAAATAGAGGACAACTAGCCCCCCTGCTTCAAAGCATTTTTTCCCAAAGTAGTCTGATCAAAATCCTGCAGATAGCCATTCTGCTCAGTATAGTTGATAGGCACAATAACTATATATTTGGACATGAGGTGACCCTCAGAACCACCCGGAGGAAGGGCCGCAAGTTATGAAACTTGCGAATTGTTTAGATAGAGCATCGGTTATAGGGAAGTATACCACATTTTTCCAGGGGGGGGGGGGTCTGGGGACTGATTACTTCACGGAGAGATTTTCCCATTGTAGGAATTGAAGTTTTTGGGGGCGAAATCACCAGGAAGTTTTGAGACAAAAGTGAACTTTCAAAGATTTGTATAAGAAAATCGTTTTATTTGCTCCTACTTTCTGAAAGGTGACTCCATTTTGCATTTGGAGATACTTTTGAGGAATGATCCGGAGGCAATTTTCAAAGGAATTGAAATTTTCTAGGAGATTTCTGCGTGGGGAGGGGGTCCACGGGGTAAATTTTCTCCATGGGGAGGCGTCACCAGGAGAAATTCTCCATCAGGGGAAATTATTGGGGGATTATTTCTCCCATGATCTGAAACTTTCTGTTGGGGAGAGGAGGTTTCTGAGAATTGTTTTCAACACAGGGGGATGCCCAATGACCTTAAAAAGGATGGGGGGATTCGCACCGAGGATAGAATTTTTGGAGGTAATTTCTCTAGTTGAAGAATCTTTACGTGGGAGGAACTTATTATGGGGTAGCTTTCGTGGGAGATGAGTCCTTGGAGGGGGAAGGATTCCCAGGAATTACTTGAAAAACGATAAGAAATTAAATTTGGTTAAAAACGAACTTTTACTACTGAAAGTAAGGAGCGACATTAAATTCGAAACGGATATATATATATATATATATATATATATATATATATATATATATATATATATATATATATATATATATATATATATATATATATATATATATATATATATATATATATATATATATATATATATACATATATATATATATATATATATATATATATATATATATATATATATATATATATATATATATATATATATATATATATATATATATATATATATATATATATATATATATATATATATATATGTATATATATATATATATATATATATATATATATATATATATATATATATATATATATATATATATATATATATATATATATATATATATATATATATATATATATATATATATATATATATATATCCGTTTCGAATTTAATGTCGCTCCTTACTTTCAGTAGTAAAAGTTCGTTTTTATTAAATTTAATTTCTTATCGTTTTTCAAGTAATTCCTGGAAATCCCTTCCCCCTCCAAGGACTATCCCCCACGAAAGATACCCCATAATAAGTTCCTCCCACGTAAAATTCTTCAACTAAGAAATTACCTCCGAAAAATTCTATCCTCGATGCGAACTCCCATCCTTTTTAAGGTCATTGGGCATCCCCCTGTGTTGAAAACAATTCTCGAAATCCTCCTCTCCCCAACAGAAAGTTTCTCACCATGGGAGAAATAATTCCCCCAATAATTTCCCCCATGGAGAATTTCTCCTGGTGACACTTCCCCATGGAGAATTTACCCCGTGGACCCCCTCCCCACGCAGAAATCTCCTAGAAAATTTCAATTCCTTTGAAAATTTCCCTCCGGATAATTCCTCAAAAGTATCTCCAAATGCAAAATGGGGTCACCTTTCAGAAAGTAGGACAAATAAAACGATTTTCTTATACAAATTTTTGAAAATTCCTTTTGTGTAAAACTTCCCCTGGTGATTTCACCCCCAAAAACTTCAATTCCTATGGGAAAATCTCTCCGTGAAAAATCAGTCCCCAGACCCCCCCCCCCCTGAAAAATGTGGTATACTTCCCTATAACAAATGCTCTATCTAAACAATTGGCAAGTTTCATAACTTGCGGCCCTTCCTCCGGTGGTTCTGAGGGTCACCTCATGTCCAAATATATAGTTATTGTGCCTATCAACTATACTGAGCAGAATGGCTATCTCAAAATTTTGATCAGACTACTTTTGGGAAAAAATGCTTTGAGAGGGGGGCTAGTTGTCCTCTATTTTTTTGGTCACTTAAAAAGGGCACTAGAACTTTTAATTTCTGTTCAAGTGATCCCTATTGTGATATTAAATAAAACAAGTTTTTTAAACTGAAAGTAAGGAGCGACATTAAAACTTAAAACGAACAGAAATTATTCCGTATATGAAAGGGGCTGTCCCCTCCTCAACGCCTCGCTCTTTACGCTGAAGTTTGACTCTGTCTCACAACTTTATTTTTTAAAACGATAAAAAGTTTGACTTTCTCACAACTCTATTTTTTAAAACAATAAAAAACTTTAGCGTAAAGAGCGAGGCGTTGAGGAGGGGACAGCCCCTTTCATATACGGAATAATTTCTGTTCCTTTTAAGTTTTAATGTCGCTCCTTACTTTCAGTTTAAAAAACTTGTTTTTTTTATTTAATTTCTGATCGTTTTTTAGTTAATGCAGCTTTTATTTGCATAAAAATTTTACTTTTCTTTTGCTAAATGGATGTCTTTACAAATCAACTTACGTAACTAACTTCTATATTCATATACTTTTCTTCTGGCAAAAAAATACAAAGTTGCAGATTTTTGAAGATATGAGCTTCAAACCTATGTAATAGGGTTTTCTGATACGCTGAATCTGACGGTGTGATTTTCATTAAAATTCTTTCACTTGTAGGGGATGTTTCCCCTCTTTAAAAAATCAGGTGAGTTTTCTGAGGCTCGTAGCCTTTGATGAGTAATACTAAACTTAATAAAATTTATATATTTAGGATCAGCATTATAAACACATTCTTTTGATACATTTATTGACATCAAAATTTCGTTTTTAAAAGTTTCGATTACTATTGAGCCGTATCGCTTGTTTTTCTATTGTTTTTTTTTATTACGTATATGTTATTACTTATATGAAGGGGTTCTCCCCTTAGTCAATACCACGCTCTTTACGTTAAAAGTTAAAAAAATTTTGATTCACAAACCCTTGAATCACAAAGGCCGTTTAATTAGAATAGATAGCTCTTTTGAAAGCACTAAAAAAAAACTGTAGCGTAAAGAGTGAGTTATTGACTTGGGGGAGAACCCCTCACATACGTTATAATTTCTGTTCGTTTTAAGTTCTAATATTCCTTCTTAAATTTCAGTTGAAAAAACTTGTTTTTTTTACTTAACTTCTGATCGTTTCTTAAATAATGCTTGGAAATCCGGCGCCCCCTTCATAGAAATGTCCCTTACCCCAAAGAAACATCCTCCACGGAAATATTCTCCAGAGTAATCCCCTCCTCTAGCCCCCCCTCCAGAAAAAATCCTTCCTGAAAATGGTTGTATACTTCCCAATAACCAATAAATAATGCTGGCAAGTCTGGCGCCCCCTTCATGGCATTTTCCCTTCCCCCATGAAAACTTCCTTCATGGAAAGATCCTTCCATATAGCCCCCGACCCTCTCTTTCCCCCCCCTACCAGACAAAATCTCCTCTGAAAAAGTCTGTATACGTCCCAATAACCAATACTATATGTTAACATTGAGTAAAGTTCATAACTTTCAGCCCTCCCCCTGGGGACTTTGGAGGATCAAGTCATCCTAAAAGACATTTTTATTATATTTCTGACCATGTTGAACAAAATGGCTATCTCAAAATTTTGATCGGGTGACTTTGGGGAAAAAATGAGCGTGGGAGGGGGCCTAGTTGCCCTCAATTTTTTTTGGTCACTTAAAAAGGACAATAGAAATTTTAATTTCCGTTCAAATGAGCCCTCCCACGATATTATAGGATCACTTGGTCTATACGAACAACCCTGGGTAAAAAAAAAAAAAAAAAATAAAAGAATAAACACGCATCCGTGATCTTTCTTCTGGCAAAAAATGCAAAATTCCTCATTTTTGCAGATAGGAGCTAAAAACCTCTACAGTAGGGTTCTCTGATACGCTGAATCTGATGGTCTAATTTTCTTTAGATTTCTATAGCTTTTAGGGGGTGTTTCCCCCTTTTTTCGAAAATCAGCCAAATTTTCTCAGGCGCGTAGCTTTTGACGGGTATGACTAAACTTGATGAAAGTTATATTTTTGAAATCAGCATTGAAATCTGATTCTTTTGATGTATCTATTGGTATCAAAAACCCGTTTTCTAGAGTTTCGGTTACCATTGAGCCGGGTCGCTCCTTACTTACAGTTCGTTACCACGAACTGTTTGATTCCAGAACCATTGTTTCGATGCGATCACCCAAGGGGAAAAACACGGATCCATCATCCTTGTGTTGGCAAAAAAAAAATTCAAAATTCCACATTTTTGAAGACGAGAGCTTGAAACCTCCACAGTAGGTTTCTCTGATACACTGAGTCTGATGGAACGATTTATGTTAAGATTCTTTGGCTTTTAAGGTGTGTTTCCCCCCTTTCAAAAAAACCTGGCAACTTTTCTTCTCTGGCTCGCAGCCTTTGATGGGCAACACTAAATATAATGAATAATATGTATTTGAAATCAGCACAATAAGCCTATTCTTTTGGTATATATATTGATATTAAAAATCAGGTTTCTAGGCGTCGCTTACTATTGAGCCGGGTCGCTTCAAACTTAAATTTTTTTTAACAAGAAATGTTTGATTACTAAAAAAATGAATAAAAAAAAGGCTGATATGCACTATCATGTAATGCACTTTATCATGTGAAGACAATAGCTCAGCACCCGAAACTTATCCAGCTGAGTTCCGATTGTCAAACAGTTCGTGGTAACGAACTGTAAGTAAGGAGCGACCCGGCTCAATGGTAACCGAAACTCTAAAAAACGGGATTTTGATACCAATAGATACATCAAAAGAATCAGATTTTAATTCTGATTTCAAATATATAAGTTTCATTAAGTTTAGTCTTACTCATCAGAAGTTACGCGCCTGAGTAAATTTGACTGATTTTAGGATAAAAAAGGAAATGCTTCCTAAAAGATGTATAGCCTTAATCAAGGTCACACCATCAGATTCAACATATCAGAGAACCATATTGAAGAAGTTTCACGTTTTTTTCTACTAAAATCGAGAATTTTGAATTTTTTGCCAGAAGACAGATCAAGGATGCGTGTTTATTCGTTTTTTTTTGTTTTTTTGTTTTTTTTCCCAGGGGCGATAGTATCGACCCATAGGTACTACAATATCATGGGAGGGCTCATTGGAACGGAAATTTAAAGTTCTAGTGCCCTTTTTAAGTGACAAAAAAATGGAGGGCAACTAGGCCCCTCCCACGCTTTTTTTCCCAAAGTCATCCGATCAAAATTTTGAGATAGCCATTTTGTTCAGCATAGTCAAAAATATAATAAAATGTCTTTAAGGATGACTTGATTCCCCAAAGTCCCCGGGGGAGGGCTGAAAGTTAGGACCTTTTCCCAATGTTCACATATAGTATTGGTTATTGGGAAGTATACAGACGTTTTCAGGGGGGATTTTTTCTGGTAGGTGGGGGAAGGAGAGGGTCGGGGGCTATATGGAAGGATCTTTCCATGAAGGAAGTTTTCATGGGGGAAGGGACATTGCTATGAAGGGGGGCGCCGGATTTCCCAGCATTATTAAAGAAAAAGATCAGGAATTAAATAAAAAAACAAGTTTTTCAACTGATCAACTGATTGTGATTAAGAGGTCGTTTTTAAAGAACTGGAAAAAAAATTCGAACTATAGTTTAAAGAGCAGGGTATTGACTAGGGGGCGAACCCCCTAATATACGTGTTAAAAATTTATGAATATAGAAGTTCGTTACGTAAGTTAATTCTAAGTTACGTATATTTATTACTAATAAAAACGTTCGTAAATAAAATTAAACAAGTTTCGAGAAAGCCATTTAACCAAATATAATATGAAAATTTTGTTTTAATTATTAATGTACGGTGAGCCAAAATCAAAACCTGCATTAATTCAAAAACGTTCAAAAATTAAATAAAAAAAAACAAGTTTTTTTAACTGAAAGTGAGGAACGACGTTAAAACTTAAAACGAACAGAAATTATTCCATATAAGTTTGACTTTCTCACAACTCTATTTTTTTAAACAATAAAAAAACTTTAGCGTAAAGAGCGAGGCGTTGAGGAGGGGACAGCCCCCTTCATATACGGAATAATTTCTGTTCGTTTTAAGTTTTAACGTCGTTCCTTACTTTCAGTTAAAAAAACTTGTTTTTTTTTATTTAATAGCTATAAGAATCGGACTTATATTTTCCTTTATGCCCTAAAATCACCCTATGTAAGAGCAATCTGGGCACAATGTAACTTTTTATTTGTTTATTTATCTTTTTTTTTTTAGACCAGAGCACTCGTAAAGAAGGAGTTGTTTTAGAAACTTCGCAAGGGTCTCATTCGATTGGAGATTGAAAAGGATAGCGCCCTTTTAAATAGTCAACATTAATAGGAGGGCAGCCAGCCCCCTCCCATAATTTCCACGAATATATACAATGAAGATTTTGAGGTCACCATTTTGTTCACTGTAGTTGAATCGTCCAGAAATTATGTCTTTACGGATAACAACTTCCCCCAGAGCCCTCAGGGAAAGGGTTGTAAGTTATGCCCAGGGGGTGTATACAGTTTTAATAGAAAGGGTGCTAATATAAGCCTCGTAGGGGGTAAATTGATTGATAATAAGAAATTCTAGTGCCCTTCTTAAGAGTAAAAATTAATGGAGGGCAGCAACCCCTCCCCCAACCCTTCATATTTCCTCGCTATGCATCAGATAGCAGTTTTCAGCTAGCCTTTTGTTCAAAAAATAGTCTCAAGATTATAGGAAGCGTAATTGCCCTTACTAAGTAAAGATCGGTGAGGGTACAATGTGTTTTTTTTTTTTTTTTTTTTTTTTTGTTTTTTTTGTTTTTTTGACCAGGGAACTTTTTACGGAAGGAGTTGTAGAAACTTCGAAAGGGCATCATTTGATTGTAAATTGCAAGTTCTACTGCCCTATCTATTTTTCAATAGTGATTGCGGGGCAACCAGCCCCCACACCCTTATTTCCTCAACTACATCCAATCAAAATTTTGAGCTTACTGATCACCCAAAACCTTAAACATCAACATTTGTCTTGCCTGGCTCCCTACCCAAATTTCAGACGCGTCCTTATACAATAACCATGGGTGATAGGTAAATCTGAATATATTTTGAAATCAAATTTAACGTCTTATCTGGCTATTGAGCCAAAATTATTAGTTTCTAAATTAAAAAGAGGGAGAAAAAAATTCTTAGGGGAGTTTTCTCACACTGTTTCTAACGGTAAAATCAAAAATGTTCTTTGAATCCGTCGCACCTGTAGTATTGAGATAATCTTTTTAGTATATTTTGTCTTATTTCTTTTAACGTATATAACGTATATTATATATTATATTCATAACGTATATTAAGTTGTTAAAAGATAAGAAACCAAGTAAAAGGTAACGATCATCAAACAACGTTGGACAATAAGAAACTGGAGCAAAACCTTGCAATTAAAAAAGGACAAAAAATACGTGCCAACCTAAAAAGTAAACTCAAAATTTTGAGACCTTGTTTTACGTCAGGCCTTTCAGCTTTTTGGTTAGAATTCCGGACAGCATATATCTCACCTTTACTAGCGAAGTATATTTTGGATATATAATTCTAATTATAAATACGCTTACTTTTCTGGCAATTCCTCTATGAATAGCATCTCTTATTCTGTCTCTCCAGCCTTCCATGTCCATAATTCTATAATTTTCATTGGGCTCTGGTAGCTCCATATCCTAAAATTTTTTTAATTAGCACAAAGGCAACTCATTAGCAACTGCTAGCAACTAAGGTTCTAATAGTTAGGGTTATTATTAGGTTCAATTTAAGCTATAAGAATGCCATGTAAAACTGTTATTTGGTACCATGCATTGTCCTTCAGATTAGGTAAGAGGGCAAAAATTGGAAATTTGTTGAATTAGCAACAAAGGCAACTCATTAGCAACTGCTAGCAACTAAGATTCTGATAGTTAGGGTTATTATTAGGTTCAATTGAAGCTATAAGAACGCCATATAACACTGTTAGTGGGTACCATGCATTCTCCTTCAGATCAGGTAAGAAGGCTAAAAATTGGTCATTTGTTGAATTACCAACAAATGCAACTCAGTGGCTCTTTCTTAATTTGTAAATTTATAACAATAGAAAGATGAAGACGGCAAGACTATGTTCTAAGGATAAAGGGCAATTGATGTAGATGGAGGTGATCATATAGACGTGGATGAAGGTAATCGGAGACATGTGTAAACGTGAAGGAAAATTGACGTTTAGAGATAGATGAAGATGAGAAGACAGTGTTCTAAGGATGAAGGACAATAGATAGAAAGAGAACGGTGAAGATGATTGGACGACGTTCTAGGGACGAGGGACAAAAATTGTGCTTTTAGAAAATTCGTTTTTGGCTAAACGAAGAGCGAACCTTCCCTGAATTGGGTTTTAAATAGGAATTTAAAGGATTTCGGAACTTCATTGGAAGAGGAAAAAATGGTATCTTTGAATAGTTTGGGACGGTGGAGAAATAGTTCGGGGGAGTGGGCTCAGGTTGCTTAGTGCTACAGTGAGCTGTTAGTAGTAGTGGCAGCATTAGTAGTACATGAACATATTAGGAATTATGAGAAAAAGGTATAATATTTAAGGGTGTCCAATTTTGAACCCTATCTCTTCCCGTACACACATGTCCGATTTTGATCGGTATGCATGAATTTGCAAGGGTAAAGTTTGCAAAACTTGGTTGGCACGTGAACATCTCATATGTGATAATTCTGGCCAAAGCTAGTTTTGAAGGGTTCTCCAGAGCTGCAGAGAATAATATAACACAAGAAATCCTTCACACCTTTATTTAAAAGATATCACAGAATGGAGTGTTTTTGCTTAAGTCTAAAAGATTATTTTGCGATCTTCACAAATTCTAAATTTCTTAAAAACCGTTAGAAACCAATGAAAGACAGTATCTAATTTTCAAGTTTGCTGAATCACCTACTTCCCTTTAGCCATTTATCAGTAAAAAAAAAGAAAATAGTACAATCCCCGGCCTCTGGCCCAAAACTGAATAACAGCTGAGATTTTGTACCAAATAAAAATTTATTCTTTCTAAGTTCTCCTATTTAGATACTTTTATAGAATAGTACTGCTGCCTTGCAGAATAGTGGAGTAAAAAGTGGAGTAAAAGTCCTGAGCACAAAAAATCTACAAACGTGTCAATTAGTTTTCAAAAGAACCAAGAAAACTAAACTAAAAAAAAAAAATGGGTTATCTCCTTTTTTACAATTCTAGTGAGAGGAATGTGAAGATAACTTCGCCAAAGTTTTAAGGATGAGCTTTAAAATGCAATGACGAGTAGTTAGCGATAGAATAAATATCAGTATTGCATGGACGAATTTGAAATAATGAAAAAATTGAATAGTTCAGTCATGTTAGTGGCTTCACCTTGGAATTTGAGACAGTCAGCTATAAACTCTTGCAATGCCATGGCACCCTAAATACCATTATGGCACCAATCCTGCGTTTCGTAAGGTATCCGCAACTTCAGACTGTAAAGTTTAAAGGTAAAGAATCTATTTTGTTCCCGCGTTTTGCAAATTTCTTGTTTCCTATGGTTTTATCTGTGTTTATCTATGGTTTTATCTCGTTTCCTATGGGTTTTATCTATGTTTATCTATGGTTTTATCTTGTTTCCTATGGGTTTTATCTATGTTTATCTATGGTTTTATCTTGTTTCCTATGGGTTTTATCTATTTGTATTTATTAAACAGGTTGTAGATGACTAAATTCTCTACAATGGTAAAAAAAAAACATTGTTGGTTTTGTTCAACCGTTTCTTAGACAGTAGGCGGCGAGCGCGCAGTGTTTACCTATATACAATTTTAGTCAAGATTAACCGATAATTCCGATCAAAAGCATACCGTACAAAGTATAAAAATTATTTATAAATATTTAACTATAAATAATTTTCGATACTTGTTACATTATATTGAATAACTTTTGCATTAGTTACAATGCTTTGGTTAAATTTAAATGATATTGCCATTTGTTCTATTTACATTTTAAGCAGAAAAAGATTACGTACATGTTTTTTAAAATCTGTAAACTTTTAGATTCGCTTCCTAAATTAACTAAGGTTGAACCACAGACCAAAAATAAATAAAAGAATATGTCCATGTGCATTATATTACAATGCTTAAAAAAAGGGTTGGGCATCTGGGTGCTGTTAGGCTCTGTGTGATGACTTTAATGCGTAAAGAAGCGTGAGAAAATGTGGATAGACGAGAACAAGTACAAAATGGATTGGTACCATAAAAGTTTTCAGTTGGACGACTGTATTAAAAACATCTCGTCTCTGTGTCCAAAAGTTTTTTTCTTGTCTTGGGTTGGCAAGAAGTCAGTAACTACGGTATGATATTAAATGCATACCTGAATTCTCATTCCAGCTGGACGAACACCCCAAAGCTTTCCTGAATTATCTGTTGTTAGTTTGCTGAAATATGCCTCTTCAATTGGTTCGTCGAGTTTATGAAATGACCTTACCAACGGCAAACCGTTGGAAAGTCTTTCACAATCATATCTAAAAAAATACGAAGGAAAAATAAGGGAGAGGTAAAAAAAAAACAGGATAAATAATTCACTGGAAGACACGGGACATTGGAGGACAATACAGAATATCAAATGTATTATAATCAAGCGACAATAATGAAAAGCCTAAAGGTATATTTATAAAATATGTAGTCATACCAAAACAATGCTATTGGTTGGAAAGGATGAGGGGGGCAATTTTAAAATGCTGTTTGTAGATATGTCCAGATTTCTAGCAAGGTCTTCATCTTTTTTTGCATTTCTCACTTTAATTACGAGCTTGGCTGTCATTCCATGAGTAGATAAACCACTGGCTAATCAAAGGCAGTTCTAGTAAATCTGTGTTCTAAGGTTGGGACTCATGTTAGAACCCTTATATATTCTGCGGATTTAGTCCTACCATCAACGATATGAAAGGATATAGACACCAAGCACCAAATATGGATGCCTGCTATATGCTGGTACTATAAAAAAGTTGCTGATACAACTTTAAAAGATTCAAATTACTGCAGATAGATAAGTTCAGTCGTTACCCACGGCTCTCTTCAGTCTGTTAGTGAAAATTTTATGCAGTCTAGATGGTTGTTCTCAACAGGTACGTGAATCAACTTCCTTCTGTAGAGCTTCCTATTATTCGGCTTCAGACCGTCTGACCAACGGCATACACGAAGGTACATAGTATGGTCTAGTTATCTTAAGTTTGTTAACTTAATTTATCTTAGTTTGGTCGAGAACAGAGTACTTGTGGTTCATTTAC
This sequence comes from Artemia sp. Qi Xiang Cuo, assembly GCF_049724085.1. Lineage (NCBI taxonomy): Eukaryota > Metazoa > Arthropoda > Branchiopoda > Anostraca > Artemiidae > Artemia > Artemia sp. Qi Xiang Cuo. The sequence goes on from NC_142796.1 coordinate 90,519,068, forward strand.
ACGTTGCGGAGATCCATCCGGGTTTAGCAATCTTTGCGGGGATTCCGTCCATTTTCGCGCTTGAAAATTCTCTAGCCTTCCGCAATGATTTGGTCAAATCAGGACAGATTCTTGGTAAGGGACTTCCGTGCGAGCTATCTGCTCGCTCTCACTTAGCCACCTGCAAAATCGTATTTTGGTGTCATATAGAAACATTTTGGCAAATAAACTCCAGTTGTAATCGCATGATTTTAGCTAGGCTATATCATACAACCGCACTACTGCATTCTCTGTATATTATACCTTCCTGCAGAATGCTTCTGAAATCAGACATTAAACAAATTCGGTCCTACTACTTTCGTTATGCATAGTATCTGTTGAAACTACCTTTGTGGATGCGTAACTCATATATTAGGCTTCATTTTAAAGTTACAGAACCATGTCAGGCCATTATAAAAAAGATAGACAATTTTAATGCAAGGCCGTAGCACGAGTGGTCGTCCCTCCTGCGGCAGTAGTGCTGATATAGTTCTTTTAAGTATTTGTTTTGTATTGTTTTTTTCCTTTTTTATTTTTTGTGTCTATTATGTTGGGCTCCGTCTTCTTGCTTTTTTTGTAGTGACGGGTTAGAAAATAAATAAATGAATAAAACCATGACAACGGAACATCAAAATCTTTGTTGTTTCAGACTGAATTTCTTTCTCTTTTTGCCTTCTAGGCCTCCTTCGCAGTATATGGACTAAAGCGAGAGTCAAGTTATCCAATAATATTCTCTTCGAACTTATCCCCATCCACGCGAATGCATTTATTTGAAAATTTTGCCTTAAAAAGTAGCGTTTTCTGGGCCACCGTTCAAAATGATACGGACGGATTTCCGCATACATTCCCGCAACGTGTAGAGGAACCATTAAACAACCGCTCCGTTCAACGTTACCCTGGGGTTTGAAACAGTCTTCCTGAGGACGTTTTGAAAAAAAAGTTTCTCGGTCGACTCCTTCAAAGAAGATCCAAAGACATTAAAAATCTTAAGATGTTAAAACTAGTGGCATATCGGTTACCCAAAATTGAGACGGCTTACCACTGAGACGGTGTCAAAATCAAACAGATGAAAATGGTGTATTCTAAATTGATATACCAGGAAAATATTTCTTCTAATTTTACCACAGCCTATAATTTTGAATAATAACTTTTTCTCCCAGTATTATGGAAGTTACTGAAAGGTTTGATACTTTTATGCTGTAAAGTTTGATTCCTTAATTCAAAACCATAACCAGAATTTACCCTAATATCTACGGTTGTCATGCAATGTTTTCTGGAAGCTAAATTTCCAATATTTGGCAGAAAATATTAAAACAAGTTCATTCCTGGCTAAAAATTGTCGATGGTATCTTCAAATTCAATTACATTTTCGAATGTTTGGGTACCTAGGGGATCGAAACCTTGAATTTGAATCTGATTGAATTCTTCGTTTTGATTCCCACCAAAAATGAAATATAAGGAAATACACACCAAAAAATGATTTCAATAATGAATTCACTGAATAACTTCACCAATGACTTCACTAGTATCTCTTTTTAACTTGTTTGATTCAACTCAACATTTCTTCTTTTTTGTACTTTTGTCACATAAATTGTTAAAATTGTGGGCCATTTTTCGAACGCTTCTAAATATTCAATTGTTTTCAAATTTTATTAATATATGACAACGCAATAATCAAAATTACCACCTCTTGCATACTACCCACCCAGTCCCCTTAATATTCTCATAAATCGTCTACTGACTAAAATTAGAGACCCCTTGAAGGTTGAAAGACTTGAGCTGTCTAGGAGGAGTTTCAAAATGTTTGAATAAACGTGTTTTTCTGCTATGTTTAGATGAAGTATTTGACTGTTAAAGAAACATAATCAAAAAACGATATGTCTCTGATTGATTTCGTTGTGGTAGAAAAATTACAATAATATTTTGATAATCGTTTGTCCAATAATACAAAATGAATATTATCTCTCTTGTGTCCTCCCTACTGTATAAATACTGTCTAACGTGTATAAACGTGTATAAAACGTGCATAAACGTGTATAAACGTGTGGTACAGAGGTGACTAGGGTGATTTAAGATACTATTTTCTTTAATTCCCAGCATAGCAGGGGCCAATGATCCAATCGGGAATTAAAGGGAATTACAGAAAATAGTATCTTAAATCACCCTTAGTCACCTCTGCACCACACGTTCACACGGCTTCGCCACCAAGGCTCGCTATCGTTAAAAAAAAAGGAGGGGTGGCTCATAACAGCCGCATTTGGTTTGAGTATGGATGCCAGGGTAATCTAAGTGCTTAAAACGAATATCGGGGTGCCTATGCTCGCACTAATGTAAAACTTGACGACTTTAGCCTATAAAGGAGAAATTAGTCTTTTATGGCTAAGTACTTCATGCAACTAAAACCCGATATGTAAGATGCTCGGCTTTTTTTATTGCTGTGGAAACGAAATTCACACATGCGATCGCAGAACGAGGCATCTCTTGTTGTTTTTTTGTCTGGTTAAAAATATTAGTTTTACAGAATATAAATACATTATCTGATTCAGAAAAGAGCGGTCTATCGTCTGGTGAGATAAAAATTATAGATTGTGTTAAAAATATTTCGAGTAAAACACCTCTATTCAGAAAATTTTCTTTGGGGGGGGGGGAATTTTCTTGTTCAAACGCTTATATATTTTTGCAGATTCACGTTTCGACTTTGTTTTTATTAACCGAGCGTAAAAGACATTCTGCCGGTTCGAATGATGTGCAGTTTAATTTGTTTTCACACTTGTTTAACAGCTGTAAAATTGAAAAAAAATTGGTCGTTTTAGGCTAATTTCCGAAAGCTATGACGTTATTTAGAAAAAATAAATGGTTGCTCAAGAATTAAGATTTTTTGGAAAAAAAAGCCCATGGTTTGACTCGTAATGACGAGAAGAATTAAAAACAAACATGAAAAATATACTTATGTAGGCAAACATTTCAGAAAAACCGAAAAAACTAAGAAAAAGCATATTAAAATCCTTGTTTTCAAAATTAAATAAGGGTTAACTGAAAAAATAAAGGTTGTGTGAAAAAACTAAAAATATCAGGTGAAAGTGATCGTCCTTAGAATTAAAAATTTGTCAAGTTTATAAAGTTTTCAGTTTATTTTACCGTGTAAAAAAATCAAGAGTTGTATGACGTTGTTATAGGCAAAATTTTATTTTATAGGCTAAAATGGCCATGTTCTATACGCGTACGAATTTGTTCACCCCGATATTCGTTAGCACCGCCCCCGATTACCTTGGCCTCCACCCTCAAACCAATTGCGGCGAATGTGAGCCACCCCTTGAAAGATAACGGTCCCTGGATCACTGACTATTGACTCTTTTAAGACAAGTTTTTGTCTCTAGAGATGAGTAAAAACTTTTTTAGTCTTAGAGATGACTAAAAGTTGAAAATAAAAATAATTTTTGATTATTTCGTTTTCAAACTGTATTAACTGTAGAAATTTTTTTTCCTGAGAATCTATAAATACGAGTGAAAGCGAGAGGGTAAAAACAGATTGAAGCGAGAGGGTAAAAACAGAAGCGAGAGGGTAAAAACAGCCCTAATATCATTACTTCAAGGAAGTTCAACCAGGACTCAACTGGTTGTCCTGGTTGTCCTGTTTTAAAACATTTTTTTAAACAGTTTTAATGATTGAATTTTAATGTAAGTTTCTTTTATAATGTTTTTATTCTCTTCGTCTGTTTTTCTGAGGACGGCCCTTGGATATAGGGTCGAAATATTCATTTAAAGTTGCGTTCCACTGTCTTGTATAAAATTTTCCCTGTTGTTCTACTTATTTGTTTATGATGGAAAGGCAGTGTGGTCTTCGTCGCTATTTACTTGTTCTATATTAAGCAGTCATTTAATGTGAATTTGATTGAAAGAAAAGACAGTCTATTTACAAAAATTAACCTGAAATTATGAAGCTGAAAAAAAAAATACGTGTCTACCTTGCAATAATTTGATGATGCATGTAAAAGAACATTTCCCCTCTTCTGTCACGTTTAAACTCTTCATCATCTGGGAAGACCAAGTGCCAATGCCAATGATGGCTATTTATCCCCAAATCTTCTCTGAAATAGGCTAGTCGATTTTCAGGATTTTTATCAAGTGCAGAAAATTCCTGGTTAATTTCAAGTACGGTCTCCTGAAATAACGTCAAGGTCAGTCTTTTCAAGGTCAGTAAAACTACTTTCTTTTCCAGATTTGTCATGAAGAAAAATTTCAGACGCAAGATAAAACATACCTTCAAGCAGAAGAGTAAGGGTAGAAACTGTCTCCCTGAAATTCGTCCTCACCCGACAAAAAAGCCCGAAACGTGCATTGTCTCGTATTTTGATCTTTTCCAGAAAAATTATATACTTATCTCTAGTTAATTTTAGGTATAGTCTCCTAAAACTAAGCTTGACTATTCTATGTCTTTTTAATTTCAATAAAACTAATCCTATTTCTGAATTTGTCATTAAGAAAAAAGATAAAAATGTTTAGAGCCACCAAAATTGTAAATTACAATTAATCCATGCCTGGACGGAGGGAGATGGGGCCCTAAATTCCAGTTATTTTAAGATCTACCAGAAGGTGTTGCTGAGTCTCAGTAGGTCTTGATTATGAATTTTCCATGAAAATGTCCTCCCAAGGCAAAACTTGTCTAAAATGGCCATACTCCAAATTTTAACCCTTCTTTAGGAAAATTGTATATAATTAATTTCAAGTACTGTCTCCTAAAATAAAGCCTAGAATATAACAAATCTTTTATTTCTAGATTTTTTTAAATCAGTATACTATAAGTAGACTATAGATTATTTAAATCAGTAATTTTCCACGAAGAAAATAAGAAGTGAGTTTTGATTATGTATCGATATCGCGGACTAATATAAAGCTATACCTGCACTGACGGAGAGGTGAGAGGTTTTACTCTGAACTTGATCCATGGACACCCTCCCCCCATTATCCCTGAAATATTGATTAGTTTGTCCTATAGAGTGTGTTTTTTCTATGTTTTGACCCTCCCTAGGGAAAAACAGCTGGATTATCTGTGATAAGTTCCAAGAAGTGAGACCCTAAACAAAAGCCTAGACTTATATCTTTTAAAATTTAACTATGCGTTAGAATTTACCAAAGGAAGTGTTCTGGGTAGTATAATTGTGTAGACAACACAAAGATGGCACATTGCCATGCCTCCATCAGAGTTTACGGTTTAGAGATAATTCAAAATGCATACCTCACAATATCCTTTCCTTCAATAATTTTCTTTTCCTGTTTCTAAATTTCCCTTTTCCTTCAACATTATGCTTACTAATTGTTTTTCTGTTTTTTCATTAAAATCTCAACTTTATTTCACTTCAAATAGAAATTGCGTATGGTTTTGAAACACTTACGAGTAATCGTTCGTTAAATAAATGCCTAGATTGTTTTAAATCTTTACTTTAAGCAAGCTATTAAAATACCAAAACATAAGAAAAAAACAACTTTGTCACCTGGACCCAGCATACCTTAGTCCTATCATACCTGAAAACCGTGATTTTCAACGACCTTTCCCTTTATTGCTTTTGTTTTCTTTTTTTACTTCCTTATAATTATCACGTATCCATTTTGTTTTTATTTATGTATTAAATAAAAAAAACAAGTTTTTTTAACTGAAAGTAAGGAGCGACGTTAAAACTTAAAACGAACAGAAATTATTCCGTATATGAAAGGGGCTGTCCCCTCCTCAACGCCTCGCTCTTTACGCTAAATTTTTTTATTGTTTAAAAAATAGAGTTGTGAGAAAGTCAAACTTTAGCGTAAAGAGCGAGGCGTTGAGGAGGGGACAGCCCCTTCATATACGGAATAATTTCTGTTCGTTTTAAGTTTTAACGTCGTTCCTTACTTTCAGTTAAAAAAACTTGTTTTTTTTATTTAATTTTTGAACGTTTTTGAATTAATGCAGGTTTTGATTTTGGCTCACCGTACATGAATAATTAAAACAAAATTTGCATATTATATTTGGTTAAATGGTTTTCTCGAAACTTGTTTAATTTTATTTACGAATGTTTTTATTAGTAATAAATATACGTAACTTATAATTAACTTACGTAACGAACTTCTATATTCATAAATTTTTAACACGTATATTAGGGGGTTCGCCCCCTAGTCAATACCCTGCTCTTTAAACTATAGTTCGAATTTTTTTTCCAGTTCTTTAAAAATGACCTCTTAATCACAATCAGTTGATCAGTTGAAAAACTTGCTTTTTTTATTTAATTCCTGATCTTTTTCTTTAATAATGCTGGGAAATCCGGCGCCCCCGGCATAGCCCGGTCCCGGCCCACCGGACCACTTCAGGCAGGGACCGAGCCGGCCCGCGAGGGCCCGCCCCGCGCCGTCCCCCCCCTCCCCCACAAAATCGCCTCGGAAAAAGTCTGGATACTTCCCAATAACCAATACTATATGTTAACATTGAGTAAAGTTCATAACTTTCAGCCCTCCCCTGGGGACTTTGGGGGATCAAGTCATCCTAAAAGACATTTTTATCATATTTTCGACCATGCTGAACAAAATGGCTATCTCAAAATTTTGATCGGGTGACTTTGGGAAAAAAATGAGCGTGGGAGGGGGCCTAGTTGCCCTCTATTTTTTTGGTCAATTAAAAAGGGCACTACAACTTTTAATTTCCGTTCCAATGAGCCCACCCACGATATTCTAGGACCACTGGGTCGATACGATCACCCCTGGGGGAAAAAAACAAAAGAAAAAAAACAAATAAACACGCATCGTGATCTTTCTTCTGGCAAAAAATGGAAAATTCCACATTTTTGTAGATAAGAGCTTGAAACCTCTACAGTAGGGTTCTCTTATACACTGAATATGATGGTATGATTTTCATTAAGGTTCTATAACTTTTAGGAGGTCTTTCCCCCTTTTTTCGAAAATCAGCCAAATTTTCTCAGGCGCGTAACTTTTGATAGGTAAGATTAAACTTGATGAAACTTATATATTTGAAATCAGAATTAAAATCTGATTCTTTTGATGTATCTATTGGTATCAAAATCCCGTTTTTTAGAGTTTCGGTTACCATTGAGCCGGGTCGCTCCTTACTTACAGTTCGTTACCACGAACTGTTTGATACTGCTTAAACTGTTAGCATTGTGGTGTTACACGTTTTCATTAAAGTATGAGACACCTTAGGAATGCCGAGCAATTTACTCAGAGTGAAAAAAAATAAAGAAAATTCAAAAATTTTGACCGAGACCCCAGCTCGGCCACCCTCAGTGCAAAAAACAAAAAAAAACGAAAAAACAGAAGAACGTCAAAAACAAAACAGGTGAAGATTAAAAGCTCAGTACCCTTTTTACCGTTCAAGTGAGCTAATTCTTCGCTCTTATTCTTTGTTTTTGAAGTTTGTCAATTATTTGCAATTTATTTACGTTAATTTTTTTTTTTTTACAATAGTTTGATTCTTCTTTTTTATCATAAAAAAAGAAGAATTTTTTTTATGATAAAACGAAAATCATTGTTTCATTGTATTCTTTATAAGTGGGTCATAAATAATTTTTTTTTGTTTGATAGCTCCCAATCTTTTTTTCTATTTCTTCTTTATCGTACTCCATCATTTTTCCTCTTTTTCAAAAGGGTACCAAATCTACATTACCATAATTTGCAATACTAAGAATGAATACGATTATCTTATTACCCTTTTCTGTCAAAATTTAGAAAATTCAAATCTGATTTTTTGATAATAGACTAATAAACTAGATTTTAAACCAGTGAAGATAGTTCTTGGTTACATTCAAATAGTATTTTTAAAAATAAAAGCATATACTGTTTCGAGTCTTTTCAAACTAAAAAACATGACTTTGTCAAGGGATGTCTTGTGACCAATGTTATCATATGTATGGCGTAAGATATGCACGAAAAGGACCATTTTTCTTGAAGATAAGATACGGAAATAATACTGAATACGGAAGGTAAGAGGTTCCAGAAGAGATTAGTTGTGAAAGTTGCAATAATTCCTGTGAGTAATATATTGGACACACTAAACATAGATGGCAGTTTCAACTACTTTCAAAAGAGATTATAGCTTATAGATACATCAATAATCCAATAAAAATACAGTTTTTCTAGCCATTTGAGCAACAGAAATGTTTTTGACACCAAAATGTTCTGAAAAATTTGCTAAATAAAAAAATCTAAAATTGGTCGGACAGAAATGTTCTCTTTTTTAGGAAAAAGAGGGGGAAATCTCAAATTTAAATTTCAACAGTATTTTCTGTTGAATGTTGATATTTCTGTGTATTTTACCCACAATGAAAATATTGCAGAAATTTAAATTCTACATTTTCTTCCTTCTCCCCCTGTTTTCCCTCAAAAAGGGGCATTTCTACAATGTTGTTTTTGCCAATTTTGGATATGTTATTAAACAAAACTTTCTGAACATTTTGGTGCCAAAAAATTTTTGTTGCTCAAATGTCGAGGTTTGGTATTTTTTTACTAGTTTCACTGGAAAAAAATGTCGTACATATCTCATAAGGAGTGACTGCATAATTCCCTTGTTGCAGTCACAGCTTTCCAAAATTTTCTTCAACTCTTTCGCAAGAATTTCAGTTTTTGTTTAATATAGATGTCGTTATGTATTTTACCGCAAATGAAAGTTTGCAAGGAAGTAAAATTTTATTAAAATTAAGAAATATTTGCTTTTCATTAAAATATTTTTTTTGTTTACATTGCCAGTAACTTTTTATTTTACTTAAGTTAAAACCAATGACTCATGCCAAACTTATTTTATGTTTACCAAATATTTCAGTAAATCAGCTTATACGTAGCAAAATGTGACACAACCTCACACCGATTTTGAATATTGCTATTTATTTTTTGGAATATATGCAAATATAAAGTACTGTAAAACTTCGAGTGGCGATGCATCATGGTAGAGGTAATTCATCTTCCAGTGGAACCTCACGCTTTAGAAGGGGTAAACGTCTTGATTGTGGTCATTTATCTGCCAATAGACATTTGACAATCATAGAGATTTGAAAGATCTTGATAGAGATTTTTTTTTCCACTGGGTATTTGACAAATGTTGAAATTATAACATTTTTGTTCGAGATAATCTATCAGCTTCTACCAACTGTAGAGACAGTAAACGTCTTCATTGAGATCATTTATCTGCCACTAGCGCTCTGACAACTATAGAGATGGTAAATTTATAGAGAATCAATGCCCACTCTTTTTCATTAGTGGGCTATGCAACGAGATTTATCTGAAAAAAGGTACAGTAATAAGAGTACAGAAAGAGTACGTTTGAAGGTAAAAGGCCTTTTTTTCAATTTTTTTTATTAATATTTCTTAAAGTTACTTTTTTGGGGTTATTTTATTCGAAAGGTTTCATGTCGAAAGCCAGTATGTTTTTAAAGAGCAACATAGCAACACTTTCGACTATTAAAAAGGGTAATAGCCGTTTCAACTTCGAATTGAATGATTCCTTTTGAATTTTTCTACGACAACATATAAAAAAAAAAAAAAAAAAAAAAAAACTTTATATGCCCCCAGGGCATAACTTACAACCCTTGCCCTGAGGGCTGTGGGGGTAGTGTCATCCTCAAAAACATAATTTCCGGACTTTTTAACTATGTTGAACAAAATGGCTATCTCAAAATATTGATTAGATGTGTTTGGGGAAATGGTGGGTGTGACAGGGGTGTTAGTTATCCTCCAATCACTATCGACTATTAAAAAGGACATAAGCCCTTCTAATTTCCAATCGAATGAGCCTTTTTTGAAGTTGCTTCAATATCAGTGTTTACGAAGCCTTTTTATGCCCCCAGGACGCAACTTACACCCCTTAACTCTATAGGTCTGAAGAGGTTACCAACCTCAAAGACCTAATTTCTCAAACGTTTAACTGCGTCGAACAACTTGGATATCTAAAAATTTTGATTGGATGTGTTTGGGGGGGGGGTAGTTGCCCTCAAATCACTTTCGATTATTAAAAAGGGCAGTAGCCCTTTGAATTTCCAATCGAATGAGTCCCTTTTCAAGTTTCTACGAAAAGCTTTCAATAAAAATCTTATATGTCCCAAGGGCTTAACTTACAACCCTTACTCTGAGGGCTGTGGGGGGAGTGTCATCCTCAAAGATATAGTTTCCGGCCGTTTCAACTACTTTGAAAAAAATGGCTATATCAAAATTTTGATTGGATGTGGTAAATGGTGGGCGTGGAAGGGGTGTTAGTTGCCTTCCAATCCATTTTGACTATTAAAAAGGGCACTAGCCACTTCAATTTCCAATCAAATGAGCACTTTTTGAAGTTTCTACCACAACGCTTTCTATAAGAACCTTATAAGCCCCCCGGGCATAACTTACAACCCATTACCTGAGGGCTTAGGGGGACGTTGCCATCATCAAAGACCTAGTTTCCAGAACTTTTAACTACGTTGAACAAAATGGCTATATTAAAATTGTGATTGCATATATTTGGCGAAATGGTGCGCGCAAGAGGGGGATTAGTTGCCCTCCAATAAGTTTCGACTATTAGAAAGGGCACTAGCCCTTTGAATTTCAAATGAACTTTTTTTGAAGTTTCTACGACAACACTTTCTATAAAAACCTTATGTGTCCCCAGGGCATAACTTATAACCCTTGCCCGAAGACTTTGGGGGAGCGTCCTCCTCAAAAACATAGTTTCTATCTGGAAATCAACTACGCTGAACAAAATGGCTATCTCAAAATTTTGATTGGATGTGCTTGGGGAAATGGTGGGCATGGAAGGGGCGTCAATTACCTTCCAATTACTTTCGACTATTAAAAAGGGCACAAGCGACTCGAATTTCCAATCAAATGAGCTCTTTACAAAGTTTTTACGACAACTCCTTCGGTACAAATTGCCCTGGTCTAAAGAATAAATGAATAAAAAACACACTGTGCCAACTTCGTTCTTTACTGAGGCAGCAAGATTGCGCTGCCTATGAATAGATTTAGTGATGTATCATTGCGTCTATGCAATGAAGCAGGTGAAAGAAAAGCCCTGGCAAAACAACTATCCCTTATAGTATGACACATTATGTTTATTAACAATTCACCATTGAATTTGAATTTGAACAAATGCGTTTGAAAATTGCTGCTAATTTTTCTCAATGGTGTAAAAGCCATTTTCTCCATCCTCTTCTCTACTAGACAATAATTACAAACAGGAAAAAGCCTATGGCTTTTTCTTAATTGGAATAGTAAGAGGTGACCTGGTTAAAACCTACGATTATGACGTCGTTGATCAATCTTTAACATGAAATATGCAGTTTTTCGTAAAAATATTCATTCTATTTTATAAATAATATATTTTTATTACAAAAGATTTTTAACCCCATTAATTTCCTTCAGAATGAGCCATTGAGCAACTCTCTACATGTTCCAGTGCCAAACTATCTGTGGAAAAAAAAAGAAAAAAAAAGAAAAAAAATGCCGTTTAGGCAGAATGCTGTAGCGGCTGCAACTTTTCTTGATTTTCAAGCCATTTCATTGCTGTTGAAGCCAAGGGACAGAAAGTTTCCAATATAGAGGTTTCGGACAAGGCGGTTCTAATGGTGTTTTGATTGTATTGATCTGACTCTATTTTTAGGAGTTATGGGTTATTATATTTCTAAACATTGGACGTGATCGTATCTTACTAGGCTGCTAGCTACCACGTCAACCCGGATATCAAGAATGATGAGCTCTACTAAAGCACCAAGAAATTAAAAAAAATCCCCTATTGATTTTCTAAGATTTTTTTTAAGTTGTTTTAAAATTATGAAATTTTTAGGGCAATATGACACTTTAGCTAGTGTTGATGAAAATTATTAGCTGAACTATGAAAATTATCAGCTGATCTAATCAGTTAAACCTGATAAGCTGATGTGAAACCTAATAACCATCAGTTAATCAGTTAAACCGGATGTTTTTTCACATTTTATTTTCGAATTTTTCAACCATCATTACCTAAACGTGCACATTGGGCCTCTTTTTTACCCTCTTTTACCCTCTTTTTTTACCCTCTTTTTTCTTTTTTTACCCTCTGTTACCCTCTTTTTAGACGACGCTCGACACGTTGCATTCAACATTGGAATATCGATCTTTATACCAGTTTTATACCAGTTATGTTTATACCAGTCCACATTGGGCAGGTTACCCTCTTTTTAGACGACGCTCGACACTTTGCATTAAACAATCTCCCAGAAGGGTGAAATGTAGAGATTGTGGGGGAGAGCAGCAGTGTTGTACAGCGTTGCAAGATAACCGCGATTAAAACGAAGCTTAGCCGAAACTACAGAAAAATATAAAGCTGATATTCGGAGTTTGGATATATGCTTCTGAATATCAGCCTTTATATCAATATATGTTTATACCAGTTATGTTTATACCAGTCCACATTGGGCAGGTTACCCTCTTTTTAGACGACGCTCGACACTTTGCATTAAACATTGGAATATCGATCTTTCCTAATTTTTCAAGTTATATATGGCTGTATGAGGCTCCACTTAATCGAATCAAAAAATCAAAATTTAAACTAAAAGTTCATATATTAGGACTTCCCTCTGTACAAATATCAATTAATCCGACGAGTTACCTCATCTTCATCACCTGTGGATTGCTTTATCGTTTCCTTTGCCTTTGCTATAGCATCGCTGCCAATAATCCTATCTGGGAACAGTTCAAAGATGTTATTCATCTTGATTGCTGATGCCTGTAGTTCGGGACGTCGAAACACCGTTGCCATTACTGCATAAACGAACATTTCTTCGTTCACCCTATCTCGTACCAAAGCAGCAAAACTAAACAGGTCGTCAAGATTCTTGAAAGCTAAAGAGGGAAAGCATTGCTTAAAGGATAGTAAATTTATAGTATTGTTATTGAAAAAGAACTATTATTGTATATCATTTTGTAGCTTGCTGTCAACATATCCTAGCTTCAATCAGTGATGAAAATAACTGAAACAGAAGCAGGCTATAACTGTTCCGTGAGAGTACAATAATCCGAATTTGAAAAAAGAAAAATCAGAAATTTGGTTTGATTTTAAGCTCGCTATGACAGAACACAAATTTCATTTTGTACCGATTTATATCTTAAACAGTACCTAGACTAAGAAATTATGAAAAAAAAAAGTTAAATTCTGCAAATAAATACATAAAATTGACGGTATACGCTAAGAGAAGGACCTTAGAGAAGGACACATGTTCGAGAAGGACATGTTAGAGAAGGACACAGAAGACAATTCATGTAGAATATAGAATAATTGTAGAATAATATATATTATTCTGTAGAATAATTTCTTAATATGTAGAATAATTGTAGCTAGCCCATTTTGCATGCAGCCCCGCTTTACTTCACCTCAACCCCCCCCCCCCATATGTACAAATATATAGCCCAAATTATATATTTTCAATGCATTCTGCCACCCGTCACGTAGTTTTTCCGGTTCTTGTTTCGTCACAGTTTATTCAATTTAAAGGTACACGTGTTGAAACAAGAGATACACATTGGGAGAATATGTGGGAAATATATAATTTCGGCTATATATTTGCACATTAGGGGGGTTGGGGATAAAGTAAAATGGAGCTGCATGCAAAATATGTTAGCAACAATTATTCTGGATATTATGAAGTATGAATTGTTTTCTTGGCATATTTCCTTCTCTACGGTCCTTCTCTAGGCTTATACCAAATCGACAAACAGGTAGAGTTAACTCAGCTGTATTCGAATGATTAACGTGACAGTCTTGGTTTCAGAAGGAAGAAATTGTTTGCTTTTTTGTTGCTGACTTTTGTTTGTTGACTATGTATGGATGCTAATACCTCTACTACCACTAAAACTGCTACTACTAATACCACTACTACTGCTACTAATACTACTACGATTACTAGGCTACTACTACTACTAACAACTCACATAAGCCCCAAGCAGCGTAAGGTCAACACAGCTAAGCATGCTCCTCCTCCATCCCAATCTATTCCCAGCCTTCCTCTTTATACTCTACAAAGAAACTCCCCTAGTTATTTTCTTACGACATTCTCCCACCCCATCCAGGGAAGACGTGCTTTTCTTTGGCATTAGATGGTTGGCCAACCAGGCAAATCTTTGGCAATATGTTATCCTTCATCCTCAGAACGTGTCCTAGCCATCTCAACCTTTTTTTTTGCGACAGCCCTAGAAAAAAAAAGACTGAACCACACTTTCCGTTAGTAGAGATGGGGGTGTTACTCCAGGGGGGACTCCTTATATGGGCATAGAGTCATTAGGGAGAATGGGTCAATGACCTCTTTCTCCAGGTGTGTTTTTGGCACGCCCTCAGCGAATGTCAATGTTGTTATTGTTTCCGAGGCCAAATGCCAACGTCAATGTTGTTGTTGTTTTGAACAGTAATTAGAGTGAACACGTGGTTAATGGGGTCATTGTTGTTGTCGTTTCCGAGCCAACTTTCTTTTCTGGTCAATCTAGAGTTGGCAGTCATTAATCAAATTGTGTCCAGGGAGTGTCTGACAGATGACGTCAAGTTAATTAATGCCTTTGGAGTTTGACCAGAATTGTGTCAGAGACAAAGTTTTGATCACACATGACAGATGATGTCATGATTGATTGATTGACACGAAAGGGGAATTAATTTGTTGTTCTAAAGAGAATTGATTCATGAAAGGGGAATTAATTTGTTGTTTCTAACAAGAGAATCGTTTCCGAGCAGACGTATTGATCTTAGCGCGCGAAAAGGTTTCCAAATAATTTGAAATGCATTGGCGCAGAGATGCCAAACAAAAGGAACATGCCGAAATTCCGTTTAGGGTTAATTTTGGCGAAACCGTTTTAGCTATTTTATGGAACTATTTCGGCGAAACAGCTAGAGACATTTTAAAAGGTGATTTTTGAAGAGATTTTGGAAGAGGTTTTGAGTGTGGTCGTTATAATACACAAGTTGTATTTTAACAGTGTTGTGAGGTCCTCTACCCCAACCCCAAAGGCGTCTCATACCCCACCCCAAACCCCAAGGACGCCCCCCGGCCTCCAACGCCCCCCCAGCGCTCAAAGGGCCACCGGAGCCCCCAAAGGCCCACCCAGACCCCCAAAGGCCATCCCCGGGTCCCCCAAAGGCCCATCGAGCTCCCGAAAGACCAACGGGATCCCAAAGGCCCTCCACTGGTCCCCAAATGTCCCCCAGGCTCTCAACTGCCCTCCCTGTACCCCGAAGGAAGCCCCCCCGGTCCTCAAAGGCCCCCCAAGCTCTCAAAGGGCCACCGGAGCCCCCAAAGGCCCACCCAGACCTCCAAAGGCCATCCCCGGGCCCCCCAAAGGCCCATCGAGCTCCCGAAGGACCCACGGGATCCCAAAAGCCCTCCACCGGTCCCCAAATGTCCCCCACGCCCGCAACTGCCCGCCCTGTGCCCCAAAGGCCCTCACTGTGCCCCAAAGGCCCTCCCTGTGCCCCAAAGGCCCTCCCCCGGCCCCCCAAAGGCCCTCCAAGGTCTCAAAGGGCCTCCGGAGCCCCCAAAGGCCCACCCAGACCCCCAAAGGCCATCCCCGGGCCACCCAAAGGCCCTCCCCAGGCTTCCAAAGGCCCTCCCTCGGTCCCCAAAGGTCCCCCAGGCACCCAAATGGCCCCCCGGACCCCCCAAGGCCATACCCCGGCACCCCAAGGGCCCCCCGACTCCCAAAGGACCAACGGGGTCCTAAAGGGCCCCCAGACCCCAAAAAGGCCATACCCGAGCCCCAAAGGCCCTCCCCGGTCCCCAAATGTCCACCCGACCCCCAAAAACCCTCCCTGTGCCACAACCGCCCACCCCCGGCCTCCTCCCCCCCCATCCCCCTCCCCCACGCCCCCCCGGGGCCCCCCGGCCCGTCCCCGGGGCCCACCAGGGCCCCCCGCCCCCCACTGCCCCCCGGACCTCCAAAGGCCCACAGGGCTCCCAAAAGACCACCGGGCTCCCAAGGGCCCTTCCCCGGTCCACAAAGGTCCCCCGGGCTCCCAAAAGACCACTCAATCCTCAAGGGCCTCCGGATCCCCAAACGCCCTCCCTGGGCCCCAAAGGACCTCCCCCGGTCACCATACATGCACACAAAAACTTACACACACACAAAAACTTACACACACACACAAAAACTCACACACACACACGAAAACTTACACACACATCAAAACTTACACACACACGCAAAAACTAACACACACTAAAACTAACAGGAACACAAAAACTTACATTAACACAAAAAATAACACACACACACACACACACACACAAAACTTACAAACAAAAACACACAAAAAAAAACACACACACACGCCAAAACTAACACACACACAAAAACTTACACACACACACACACACACACACAAACTAACACATTAACACAAAAAAACTCACACACACACTCACAAAAACTAGCACACACACACACACACAAAACTTACACACACACACACACAAACTAAAACTAACACACACAACCCAAAAATTACAAAAAAAAAAACTTACACACACACACACACACACACACAAACTAACACATGCACAAGAAAACTTACATTAACACAAAAAATTACATTCACACAAAAACTTACACACACACACAAAACTTACACACACAAACACACAAAAACTGACACACACACACCAAAACTTACACACACACACAAAACTTACACACACACACACAAAAACTTACACATGAACACAAAAAACTCACACACACACGCACAAAAACTTACACACACACACACATACACACTCACAAAACTTAAACACACACACACACACACCAAAACTTACACACACACTCCAAAACTAAAACACACAAAAACTTACACATTCACACTATAACTTACACACACATACACTAAAACTTACACACACACGACAAAACTTACACACACACACACACACACAAACTTACACACACACACAAAATAACACACACACACACACACACACAAAAACTAACACATTCACACTAAAACTTAAAATAACACAAAAACTAAAATGAAAACAAACACTTAAACAAACACACACACAAACACAACGTAAAAACACACACACACACAAACACACGAAAACACACACACACACGCAAACACTTACACACACACACAAAAACTAACACACACACACAAACACAAAAACTTAGACATGAACACAAAAAAACACACACACACGCACAAAAACTTACACACACACACACACACACGAAAACTTACACACACACGCCAAAACTTACACACACAAAAACTTAGCACACACACACACACAAACACAAATACAAAAATACACAAAAAAACAAACACAAAAACATAAACAAAAAAACAAACACACACACACACACACACACACACACAAAAAATCACAAAAAAAAACCCACACAAAAATACAAACACAAACACAAACACACACAAAAAAACACACACAACCCAAAACTTACACACACAAAAACTTACACACACACACAAAAACTTACACCCACACGCAAAAACTTACATGCACACAAAAACTTACACACACACAAACACTTAAACACACAAACACAAAAAACTTACATAAACAAACAAAAGCTTAGACACACAAAAACTTACACACACACAAAGGCTTAGACACACAAAAACTTACACGCACACACAAAAACTTACACACACACTCACAAACTAACATTCACACAAAAACTAACATTCACACACAAACTTAAACACACGCACAAAAACTTACGCACACACAAAAACTTACACACACACACACACACACACACAAACTAACACATTCAAACTAAAACATACATGCACACAAAAACTTACACACACACACACTAAAACTTACTCACACACACGAAAAAACTTACACACACAAAAGCTTAGACACACAAAAAATAACACACACACACACAAACAAAAACTTACACACACAAGCCATATCTTAAATTCACACACAAAATTAAACATACACACACACACACAAACTTACACACACACACACACACAAAACTTAGACCCAAACAATCTTACACACACACACACACAAACACACACAAACTTACACACACACACACAAAACTAACAACCACACACAAAAGCTAGACACACAAAACTTACACGCACACACAAAAACTTACACCCACACGCAAAAACTTACATGCACACAAAAACTTACATGCACACAAAAACTTACACACACACACACAAAAACTTACACACAATCACACACACAAAACTTACACACACACACAAACTTACACACACACAAAACTTACACACACACACACACACACACACACAAAAAGTTACACATGAACAGACAAAACTTACATAAACACAATATATCTTATACACAAAAAATCTTACACACACACACACAAAAACTTACTCAAAAACGCAAAAACTTACATGCACACAAAAACTTACATGCACACAAAAACTTACACACACACAAAAACTTACACACACGCACAAAACCTTACACACACACACAAAAACTTACACACACACACACTCAATAAAACTTACACACACACGCCAAAACTTACACACACACCCAAAAACTTACACACACACACACAAAAACAAACACACACACACACACAAAAACTTACACAAGCACACTAAAACTAACATTCACACACAAACTTACAAGCACACAAAAACTTACACACACACACACACACACACACACACACAAACTGACACACACACGCCAAAACTTCACACACACACAAAAACTTACACACACACACAAACACACACACACAAAAACTTACACATGAACACAAAAAACTCACACACACACACGCACGAAAAATTACATACACACGCCAAAACTTACACACACAAAAAATTACACATGCACACGAAAACTTACACACACACACACACGAAAACTGACACACACACGCCAAAACTTACACACACACACACACACACACACACACAAACTAACACACACACATAAACACACAAACACTACACACAAAAAAACTTACACATGCACACGAAAACTTACATGCACACAAAAACTTACATTCACACAAAAACTTACACAGACACAAACACAAACAAAACTTACAAACACACACACACACACACACGAAAACACACACACACACCCAAAAACTTACACACACACACAAAAACTAACACACACACACACATACACAAAAACTAACACAAGAACACAAAAAACTCACACACACACGCACAAAAACTTACACACACACACACACACACACAAACACACACACACAAACAAAACTTACACACACACACACACACGAAAACTAACACACACACGCCAAAACTTACACACACGAAAACTGACACACACACACACACACACACACACACACACTAACAAACACAAACACAAAAAACTAACACACACAAAAACTGACACACACACACACACAAACTTACACAAACACACAAAAAACTTATATCCACACGCAATAGCTTAGACACACACAAAACTTACACACACACACACAAAACTTACACACACACACACACAAAACTTACGCACACACAAAAACTTACACACACACACACACACAAAACTTACACATGCACACGAAAATCTTACATGCACACAAAAACTTACATGCACACAAAAACTTACACACACACACACACACACAAAACTCACACACACACACACACGAAAACTAACACACACAAACACTACACACACACCCACACACAAACTTGCACATGAACACAACAAAAATTCACACACACACACACACAAACTTACAAACACACATGCACACACAAAACTTACACACACACGCACGAAAACTCACACACACACGCCAAAACTTACACACACAAAAACTTACACACATACACACACACACACACACACACAAAAACTTACACACACAGACACAAAAACAAACACACACACACACACAAACACACAAACTAACAAACACACACAAAAACTTACAACCACACACAAAATATTAGACAAACAAAACTTACACACACACAAAAAAACATACACCCACACGCAAAAACTTACATGCACAAAAAAACATACATGCACACAAAAACTAACAAACACACAAAAACTAACACAAACTCACAAAAACTTACAAACACACAAAAAAACTTACACACACAAAAACTTACACACAAACACACAAACACACACACAAAAAACTTACACAAGCACACGAAAACTTACATGCGCACAAAAACTAACACACACACACACACACACATGAAAACTTACACACACACGTAAAAAGTTACACACACAAAATCTTAGACACACAAAAACTTACACACACACACACACACAAAAACTTACACCACACGCAAAAACTTACATGCACACAAAAACTTATATGCACACAAA